>NW_027470567.1:0-36030 GCF_051020765.1 Lasioglossum baleicum
ACAAAGGGGGTGAAACGAGCCTGGTTTTCACCGGGAAGAAACGATTCTCGACGATTATCCTTGTAAGTACAATTTTCATTAGATCCCTCGAAGAGTTTAGGCGGTAGTAGTAGTAGTAGGAGGATAACAGAGCCAGCCTGAGCCTCGCTATAAGAGACATAGATTATTCTCGATGACGCAGTCAGACATGGCGGAGGATGCCGAGGGTGAAAGTACAGTTTGTTTCGATCATTTTACCTCGAAGGCAGGATGATCCTATTGAAAAGTTGGCGTGGTCGAGAAACTCTGAATATCCGGTAAACACCCGCCAACGCGAATCATCTTCTCTTTCTGTTCTCACGTACGTTGCTTCGAAACGCGCGGGAAACGTGTTTGGATTTGGATAGGAAAGAATGACGTAAAACGAGCGCGACTTTGCCCACCCACGGTATTTTATTATGGCCGCACGAATCCATTAATAGCCAGGGCAAATAATCCTTGGGACATTTTTATCACGATTCGACGGTTTCCATTGTCATTTGTCGCGCGGAAGCCGCAGCGACGCCGTCGTTCTCAGATTTTTAACGAAAACTTTCCCGAAGCTGGAACTTTGTTAGCCTCGTTTGCTTCTTTATTCAACCGTATCTTTATCGCGTATACCAACCATGAAGTTGCATCGCAATGTCTCGCGGTACGATGAACCGAAGCATGAGGAAGTATTCTTCTCGAGGCGCGTTTCCATGGAAGGTCGACGATGCATCGAGGAAACATCGACAATGCGTCGAGAAAACGCCGACAAAGCATCGGAAAAGTATCGGGAAAGTATCGGGAAGGTTGTCTTCGAAATCTATCGTTCTCCGTGTTCCTTCATGGAAATCGCGAACCATGGATTGGACTTCGTCAAAGCGGAAACGAGCGAGATGCATCGTTGCCATCGTTGAGAAACCTCGACACGTGTATCGATCCATCGTGGAAAACTGCGAACGAAGCTGGTTCCTATTCCACCAGCGGGTAAAACTCGCGTGCCATCCGCGTTCCATGGTAATTTCTTCGTCGTTCTTTGGATTCCTCGGCGTTGATTCGCTGTCGGCCATGTTCTTCCACGAATGCTTGCAGTGCGAAGGCACTCGAGATCAACGTGTCTGCAGAGAAGCGACGATATCCTGGGGCTCTCGACGTGTCTGAATCGATTCGCATTCGTCGATACGCGACTGATGAGTTCCTTTCATTATTTCCATTTCAGATTCCCCGTTACGACCACTTCCAACGATACGCTTCAAATCCGTGACGGGATTATTGATCGAGGAAGACGCGTGTTTATTAAAAGTTCCAGCTGATATTTCTCATTAAATTAAATCACCAGTTAGAGTAGAGTACATGTTTAGATGAATTTATGGGACCTCGACTATAGAGCATCGATAAATTAGATTATAGCTTTTCATTTCTCTTCGGGTCATCTGTAAAATTCAAATTGTGTTCCGGAAAAATCTCGCCACTTTCATATGTCCCTCGTATCATTTCGAAGTATTGACATTTTGAAACACGGAAATGTCGAAAGGTCATTCAAACGACATTTTCAGGCATTTTCATTGTTATAATTGACACCGTGGTTGAAATTATAACGAATCGTGATTTTCTCGTGTACGTCTTGCTATTGAAAATTCGTTATCCGGTCAAGAGTTTGGCGAGAAAAGGGAATTCTTCTTTAACGATACCTTAACTTTTATGATTCCATTAACATGGCGCAAACAGGGGCTTACTTAGGAGCGTTGAAACTTCCGGGTCCCGGGATGACCGGCGAAGTTATTTTCTTCTTCCGCGACAGATCTCCAGCGAAGGGGAAATCGTTACGATGGGAATATTTTCGTAATAATTCTCGCGATAATTTTCGCGAGAGCAAGGCAAACCGCGGACATGGTGTAAACTTCGGTCGAAGTTGGCATGGAATTTCTGATCTTACGAAAACTTAGCGGTATTACACGCGGAATTTATCTATGCGAAGAAGACAACGTCGTTGCCCAAGATGACCAATGAAGCTACTTTCCTCGCACGAAGGACAAATCTTCCTAGTGTTCCCATATTTCCCTTTACGAGAGCAAGACAAATAGCGAACGTCGTGTAAATGGAGCTTCCTGCGAGCTTCCTAGGACACGCGAACTTTCTAGGCTTTCGAATATCCAGTTTATTCCCAAGGTGATACGTCTAAAATTTATTTATGTCTATATCGAGAAGCGAAATTTATTCCCATCTCCGACCAATAAAGCTACTTTCTTCTTTCGTGCCAGAAATCTAACGAGGAAATGTTTTAATAGAAATATTCGACTAGCATTTTCTCACGATAACGAAACAATCGTTAACAACTTCTACTTTTCCTGATCTTTTAATTATGGAATTTATTTCTAAAATATTAAAAGACAATGTCAATGATCGAAATAGCCAATAAAGCTTCTCTCTTCTTTAAATCTCGTGATCCCGAAGAGGAACTCGTTATAGCACTCTCGTAGTACTTCTTACGAAAGGAAGACACAACGAGGATTGTGTAAATGGAACTTGGCGCGAATTTCCTGCCATTTTGAAAACCGAATTCGAAGCTGATTCTCCTCGCGATGGTTCGGGTTTCGAAGCATGGGAAATGAAGTACGCGAAGGTAAAATCCGTCTGTGAAATTACATCGGTTTGTTCAGGAAGTAACTTAATATCTGCAAGTAGCACATTTCCCATTTGCTCCGAAAGGAATATCAAATTTCCCGCGAATTATGAAATATTTAATTCGAAGTCGAAAGAGCCTATACGATTGAATCGTGGGTGCACCAAAATGGCCGTCCCTTTGTCGTCTCGATCACTTTGTCTTTTAAGTTTCAGCAAGAGACGTGGTTGACGATGTTTTTCTCGTGCTATGTTTTCTTCATTTTATATTTCTTCTCAACGTAATTTTACATCGCAGTCATGTATACAATACATATATCTTCGAGAGAGATTTAGAAGATCCTCCATTTCGAATTTTTCATCCATCTTCGACGATCTTTACAAAGAAAAGATGAATGAAGTGAAACGAGATGAGATAAGATAAAAAAGAATAAAATGAAATTAAGTGAATCGGAAAATTGGTCAGGTGACGAGAGCATAGATCATTCCGTCGAGTTGATAACGAAGAGAAAAATGGCCGAACCGGTGTAGTAATTAATATAACGTTAATTAAAGTGTAGCTGGCACGAACAAGCATGATAGACTTGCTTGTTCTCGGCGATGGCTGATCGGAAGAATTCGTTGTTTCGTATTACGCCTACGAATGCTTTGCCAGCTTGGTATTTCGTTAAATAAAGACGGAATGAACGTATTTGTTCTCCGCGAGAATCCGTTCTCGATGCTACTTCCGCTGGCATTTCAGCGCGTGCACCTTTCAACGAGATGAACAGGCCAGTCTGTCGCTTTAGCTCCGTAATCGTGATTACCTCCTATGTACCGGACAAAATAGAAATCGCAATTTACTCGGATATCATCGTTCGTAATATAACGTCAGATATCACTGAGCAAAGTAAAACGTTACGTCGCGAGCATCGCGGAAAATTATTCGCAAAAGAAATATGTAAGAATACGTAGAAAAAGATAGGAGAAAAGAAAAAGGAGGAAAGAATTTGCGATAACGAACTCGTGCTCTGTATATTCCAGATCCAGCTAGTCGTATCGGAATCAGAATGTAAATTTCTACAGTTCGCGTAATTTATTATAAACATTTCTCGCTTGTCTTTTATTATTTTTCATCGACCAGTGGCGAAATTACATTGGCGTTTTGTAGCAATCTAGCTTGCAAAAAGACTGGCTGGGGTGTGCGTCGAAAAAATTTGATCTGACGTTTCATTACGTAGCGACACAGAGACCAAGCAGATGCTCGAAGATTGCATTTTTATTCCTCAATAAAAATTAGAGGGGAGCGTTGTTATTAAAAATTGCTAAATATTCGAGTAAGCTCATTCGGGATATTCGCGTACTCGTAACCACTCGATGTTGTAACGCTCGGTATAAACAAAATTGGAAGCGTGTACGTGATACGCGATATTATGTCCAATTAAATCCATTGATATAGGGCCACGAAGGTAAAATGCAGTTGACAAGATCGTACTGCAAATATACTTTTAACAGGTCGAAAGATTCTAATTACTTTTCCGTAATGTTATACGGTTTGATTTAACCATCTACGGTCTGCGATAATTTGCATCTAAATATACGAGCTGACCCACGTAACTTGCAGATCTTGTTAAAATTTTTAACCATATAAAATTTGTAACGTGTTATTTCTCGATAAACGAAGTCAAAATTATTCGTTAATTATTAGGTTTTAAGTCGATACAATTCGTTGTTTTTTTTACATTTACATCGACTTTCAGATCTTCGAAATGCCTCCACCAATTAGTTTTAATATAATTAAAAAAACAAAATTAATGCGTGTAAAGATTATTCTTTGTAACTATTACAGGAATTAATAAATCTTTAAAAGTGTCTCGACAGATCCTATAACACTTTTCATCCCTTAGTGAAAGAAAAATCAATTTAAACTGTTATTAAAGCCTGAAACTTTCAGGCTATCTCCTTTTAATCATTCTCCAACAATTTTAATCGCTTCGACAGAGATATCACTATCGATATATCTTATCGTTCCGAGGCCGATAACACGGAAGTAAATATTTGTCGAAATACGAGTTATCCTATTTCCTTATCGATCAATCGTAATTTCCGGTTCACGAAAATAGTAAGGACACTCGAAGGAGATGATACGAAGCAACGTGGCAGGAAAAATTGGGGATCCCCGCAGGCAGTGGAAAATTAAGGCTCGCATCGAGGGTTAACATTAATGGATATCGATTGTTTTCGTTATTTCCGGCTCCAAGGGTATCCGGTGATAGTCCTAATGGCTGAGATTTCATTCTCGAATGGAACCATCGTTTCGCGGAAACGACACCCAGTGGAAGAGAGGGAATTTTTTCCCAGGGGAATTAGATTTCGTTGTTCAAGGAACAACGCGATTCTCTTTGTCGTTAGATGCCATTGGCTACGAAAGGTATGCTGATGGATCGTCAACATCCTTTGTACGATCGGCATCGGAGATCATATGCGCTCTGTCGATTCCCATTTTCTTCGAGAAAACAGATTTAACGTATTCCATCGTATTGAATGTTTGGCGGAACGCGATTCTCTGGAAACAGGAATCTCGATCGCGAGTTGTTCCTCTCATGAATCTTTTATGTCAGTTTGGCGCATACGAAATGCCGTTTCCTCCAACAGACCTTGGTTCCTCGTGAATTATTTCGTAAAAGTCGTATGTTTACCCGAAATAATTTATGCAAGCCTTTAAAGTTCGAGCTCGCGAAGGTTTTACTTTCGCGGCTTAATCGTTAAACTTTAGCCGAAGCTCGGTATCGAAAAGTTGCGTCACCGTTTGAAATATTACAAATCTGCACAGGTACGTGCGAAAAAGGGTGCGAGGATATTTCGTATTGTAATTTTTTCCGCTTTTCCACGGTTATTTTCGCCGCAGAAGGTACTATATTGTTGCGCAGCTGGATTAATTTCCAGTTGTTTACCAACGTACGATACATAGGTTGTCTCTTTATTAATTCCACATACGTATCATCCGTGTTTACGATGTCTCAGTTATGACTACAATTCCAAGGAATGGGAGTAAATAAATTTCATATAGACGAGCACCGAACTTGTAGTAACTTTATTTTTATCTTTTACCTCTCAATGTTTCTCGTATTTTTCCGCAGATTTCTAAAATTATCATTTCCCAATAAAATGGTAATTCTGACCGAATAAATTTCACTGAATTTATACGCGTAACATAAGGAATATAAAATTATTTTTAGCGTTCGTTAAGGATAAACTCATTTATTTACTTGAAGTAACAAGGTGGCTACCTATATTCATCTGCATTCTACATGCATGTATATCATTTAATTTACACGGAACCCATTTGCACAATTCTCTCGCATTTTCCATATAAACCGAGTTACGATAAAATATCACCGGGAATAACGACCGATGACTTATTTTAAAACATTATTTCTCGTGTTATTCCTCGCTGATTATATTCGGTAGCATTTCGCCGAAGCGTTTATATCGCCTGTGACAACTTCCTCTCGAACCATTTGCCAACGAAAAGGCGGCAGTATCTAATTTCGCGTTGCAACATTCGTATAATCCTCCCTAAATGTCACATTCTCATCTTGCGACTACTCCTACGATTTCTGTGCCCGAGATTAAACCCACGCGAAAGATTCGCACGAATATTCTAATTACCCTAATTGCCCATTAACGAGATTCTAATGCTTTTATTATTAATCTTGGCGCGATTAAACACGCGCATACAGAACGATCGGCGATACCAGGTAATTTGATTAGCTCTATAGGAACGGCATTTCATATGCGATAATTTAATAATCTCTGATCTCGAGTTCCGCGATGAAAACAGAGGGAAATTAATAAAAGCGTGCTGGAACGATAATTCCTACTTACCGCGTATTTCTCCTTTTGAAAACGAATCAGACGAAGTCCATTCATGCAAATCGAGGCTCCAGTTTCTCCTGTCTCCTGTGTCTGCTGCACGGTGTCAAACAGGAGGCGCGAAAATCGTCGCGGAAGACAGAGGGTGACTCGAGGTCACTCCTGGAAGTCTTGTTCTCTAAGGACTTCTCAGCACGCAACAGGTTACTCGAATGTAACCGAATCAAGGACGAAAGCGAGAAGAAAGTGAAATAATAAAGAGTAAGAACCGCTCTGTTGGATCCGGGAAATTAATCGACGAATCGAATCGTGACCGAGCACGATCGTCTTTCACGTTCCTACGCAAACTTTTCCCTTTACCTGTTCGCGTAACGGAAACTCGGCGAAGTTAATCGAAAGAACTATGGAAATGTTTGCACTTGTTCCCGCGGTGATCGGAGCTCGTTAGAGGATCCTGTCCAACAAGTTGGCCTAACGTCTGCCGATTTAATGTCAGGGTTAAGCGACACTGGCAGAAATTGATGCCTAGCCGTTTCCCTGTGGCAACAGGTTACCCCGTTAACGGAAACCACGGAGCTACGACGGGTTGGGCAAATGGTACACGTTCGAAACGGTTTGATGGTCACGGGGTTACTGGTGAAAACTCACGAGGACCCTTTGCTCTCCCTCTCGATGCCTGTCTCGTTCCAAGAAGGAGTCTGCGCGATGCCATGGTGCTCCACAATGACCCAGCATCCACGCTTTGCAATTAGAGACGAGGAGACCCGTTCACGGTGAGTCCTTTGTTTCGACAACAAGCCAGTGCTGTTGATTGATTCATTTGCCTGGAAATATTTCGAGCTGTTTAGCTCGATCGCAGGCGAAATGAGATAGAAAATAAAAGAACCGGAGAAAAGAGGGGGATAGGGAAAAGGACAAGGGATTTTAACGTGGAAGCAGCTAAAGCCAGAGGAGAGAATGTATCTTTTGAACGGGTTATAGTAAAACAAATTTTAGAAATTTCAAGCTTTCGACGGCGAATCGAGAGTTAGGAATTGTTCTCGTAATTTTGGTGTCGACATTGACGGACACGTTGCAACAGCCACGCGCGATTTTTTCTCCGCATAAACGCCACATTTGATGTTTTCGCTTTATTTTCTACTTAACTTTGCCGAATATTTTTCAAAGGAACAAAAAGTTGGGAGGGAATAAATGAAATATCGGGGAAATATCGTGCGTGGAAATTTCAGATAGATATAGGAGGTGAAAGGAAACATTAGAAAATATGCTACAAAGCAACGCGAAAAATTGGACAAAGAATGTTTTAGGTAGGAAAAAATAACTTAATATAACAGGAAGAGAATATATCGTGAAAATACGTGGATATTTTGAAACGTTTCTATGTAGAGGAATTGCAAATTCAGATCATCGAAACCGTAAAAATAGTAATTATCCTAGATTCTCTAATCTCCTCTATAATTTTTGCAAATTAATTAATTCACTGGCATTTAATAACTCTTCTTCGCCGTTTCTTCGTCGTTTCTCTTTCATAACTCCAGGTAATTTCATTTACATTCTCGGATAATTTATCAACGCCTTAGGTGTCTCTAATTACAAGCTCGCTTACATTTATCGAATTAGGGGTAATCTATTTTCATCGTAAAATTAAATCGTAAATTATTTCTCGAATTTTCCAAGACTCTTCTTATGGATCCAAACTTTTAGTATTCCCCTGGGTTTCGTAAAATCCCTAGGTTAGTTCCAAATGACAATTCGTCTTGATTTCGAATTGTCTCGACGATTCTTAGAGACCTGTTCGAGCACGATCGCAGTAAATATCTCCAGCTTACAGAGGTTCGAATCTCAACCATATTTCAATGGATTACGAGTCCAGAGAATATATAAGTTTGCATATCTCAAAGACTAATAATGTCGTATATTTTTCAGTAAACGACACGAAATTTATCCGAAGCAATTAAAAACGACCGCAAACGTTCAGCAATATTTATTAGATCGGCCAAAGTGCCTATCGATCTTTTTAAATTTAATTTAAACGTAAAAGTGTACCAATCAAAACCATCAACCAATAAAGCTCAACACCGCAACGTCCATCGCGGTTTTCTCTAATGGCTGGAACGCTGGTGGTATCAGAATTACCGATTTTCGACATGTCTAATTCCCCTATTGTTAAATACCTTCTCTCTAAAGCGGAAACGCGAAATTCGCTCTGCATTCTCTGGCTCTTTCTCTCCTTTCCTTTCTCCTCTGTCTCCTTGACATTTTCCTCTCGAATTCTTCTGAAGACAATGACGGAAATTCGTATCGGCACTCGCAATGGCTTCGAATTTCCTCGCGAATTATTTCTACGATTTCTTGCCAACCGGGACTCGCTTTGTGCTCGCCGAGGAATCAGGAAGAATCTAAGCGATCTTAAGGCTTGATAGCCTAACGCGCACACCCACGAGGACGCGGTGATCTAATCAAAATTCAATCTTGAACGCGAAAGCGGGTCGATTGAAATGAACAATCTCCAGCTATAAAGACGCGTTATAACTCTAACTGTTATATCTCGCGAATCAATTCGGTGTTTTTTCTTCTTTTAAATTTTGTAAGGAAAGTAAGAAAAGTAAGAAAAAATTCTGGCACTTTCGTATCCGCGGCGTAAACACTCGTAATTAGGCGTGGAAATTGCGCAATTCGACAAAGGGAACCGAAAATTGCATTACCTTTTCGCATTTAACGATCAAATTCCGATGTTTGCATATACGAACCCAATAACGCGATAATAGGCATACTCGAGATAAATCCCGGCGTGATACGTTGTTGTTTGTTCATATTTCTCCGTTTCCGGTTTATCTCTACATTCGGGGCCTATCCGCGTGATTAACCGTGTTCCTCGTGAAAAAAAACCTGTAACCATCGCGGTTTAACCCGACGAAATTGCTATATTCGTTAACGAATCATTATGGACCGGCAATTATTCCATGTAAATTCCAATCGGAACCGAGAACAGAGAAGAATTTGTAAAACCGTGGAAATTTTATTCGAAATTTCAGCTCGTTTACGGCTTGAATGTTAATTACCAGCGTTGTTAACGAACGACTGCGTGATCTGTATCGCATACACCAATAGTTACTAATCCCAGGTATGTGATCGGTATTTTGCCTGTAGCAGGAATGTTGTTATTTCAGAGAACAAACACGAGGGATTTTATTCGTTGAAATTACGTTTATGTTACTCAAAGTGGGTTTCGCGCTGCGCGAATTAGGACTGACCGATCGCGAGGGTTTTGACAAAGGTACGAAGAATGGATGGTAAATGTTCGCTTTTGACACGTTGATATTTGGGAGAAGGATCGTGGTGAGCCTCTTTTATTCTTCTATCATTTATCCTGCGATATCGAGAGATGTTTGTCGCGAGACACCATGCGTACAAAAGAGAGATCTTTCTCAGAGTCGATGGTGCGTTACGGTTTATTTATGACGGAGATCTGAGCTTACGTGTACCCCGAATCTTATTTATAAAGCTTTTAACTTGCACCGATATCCAACGTATTCGCGACATATTGTTGAAATAAAATAAATCTCAATTTTATTTCGTTAGAAAATTATTTTGCTAAAATAATCTTATATAAATCTTCTTTCAAACTAGTAGTCTTTTTTCAGACGAAGTGACACAAGTGGTAGGGAAACAAAAAATGTTCAGGAACCGCTGTTAGGTGGAAATCAAAATACGCGCATACGTAACAAACACAAATACGCGATATTGACATATTTTTTCAACCTTTTATCTCCATTCTTCCTTTTTGCAATTATTTATTATTCTTCCTCCTGCTTCCTTTTTCGAAATATTCTCGATAAATTGAATGGAAAAAATAAACAAATGGACTGACAAAGGATTGGCTTCACGAAGGAACGAATCAAACGTCGTTCGAGTTAAATGAAAAAAGTTTCGCTCGTAGCTAAATGAAAGGGTTACTCTCTTTATTTCTTCGCCTTCGTTGAAGATAACTTTTGCAACAAAGTTCGACGTGCTACTCCAGGTTCGTAAAGGGAAATAACAGTAAGAGGTCTATAGGTTCATCTAATTTTTCCATTTGTCCCGCTGGATCGAACTTCTTCGTGTAAATGCTAACACGTGTGAACGCGAGTGCAGCTTTTTGAGAAATTGACTTGGACAACGAAACGCGAATGTTCTTTGTTAAGAAACAATCCATTTTCTTCTTTTTTTTTTCAGTATTATCCCGAGACAATTTTTAAGCATCCACAAAACCATTTTTGACCATGAATTATAGCGATGAGATTTATAATGAAAATTAACCGTCGAATAAACTTTACCGACAATTTCATTCTTCTCTACAGCCGCTAAATCTCATGACCGAAAATTCCCGCACATTTCAAAATGAAAATAACTCTTCTCTTTAGATCGCAAATAAACACAGGCAACGGAAGGATTTCCATAAACTTTACCGCTAATTTCGCGACAATCGCGAAAGGAAATTAATTATTTTTCATCGAAACAACCAGCTGTCCTCGAAATTTGCAATTAAACTCGAGCAAAAATTCTACCATTTCGTTATTATTGCCCGCGGGCTAACGAATGAACTACTAACGAGCTGATACTAAATTAACTCATTGTTATTCCTTTCGCATGAAAGTTACGTTTCCTGTATAACTATCTCTCTGTCATCGGGATACAGAGAAATTCTAACCACGGACGTATTCGTGTCAGTTATGATCAGCGACCTTTCATCCTTAATGTATTCCAAAGCAGACTCGCGCAACAAATTTGCGCACCCCCTCATCGAGGATCCTGTCGATTCCCATGGAATCTCGAATCATCTTATCCTTCGAATAACGTTCCTGTTGCTTCTCGTCGGACAGACTTCCCTAAAGTTTAATGGACAATTTGTGTCGGAGGAAGGCAATCTTAATTCTTTCATCCCGTTAAACTGGCGCTGCTGATGCTGCCAGAGCCAAGAACCGATCGTCGGCTTCGACGAATCGTAGGCCAATAACAGACGAATCTCCGGACTCGTGCAGAATTACCAAGCCCCGTGTCTATCTTCCGGAAACGTGGCTAACTCGATTTTCTAACTTCGTCCTATCGCGAAAGGAGGCTCACGTGTCGCGTTTCCCAGGCTCAGGGTGGCTTGAGTTATGCCCCGGAAACGGAAGTGGCAGCTGGCGGACTCGTTAGGGCAGAAGATTAACGCGAAAAGGAACATTTGCACTTCCTCACTCCGGTAGAGGGTGAAGGAAGAAGAAAGGAAGAAGAAAGCAAGGAGACTTTGATCGATGCTACCCACGAGGGTTTAATCACGATTAAATTTTGACGAGCCACTCGAATTCCCACCACGGATCCATCTGTAAAACTGGCTGTAACGAGTGGTCTCGTTACGTTAACAGGCATTTGTATTCCGACAGCGAGGAATGCTAGCACTTGCATCTTTTACAGAATCGTTTCGTCGGTTATTTATCGCGTTCGTTAAGACAGGTTTCAATGAAAATGCATTTTTCATACGAGCTCCTGCTCGGAAAACTTCAACCTCGACCTGCTTCCGTTGTCAAAGGCAATTATCGATCGAGCAACGAGGATGGATCTTCCTGGTCGAATTGCATCTCGAGATCAGGAGTCTCGTTTCGGTATGCAGTGTTTAACTCGATGAAGAGCCGTTGCATCCTGTGGGATTTGTACAGAGACTCACTGCTTTCGGATTATATACACGGCAAACACGTACGTTTGAACTTTCAGAACGCGAGCGTGAAAATTAAACGCGAACTTTTTTTCCATGTAATTTAGAAAATTCGAGAAAAATAGTTATAGCGTCGTAACGAAAGTTGCGATAATTTTTCGCGTGAGAAAAAGTGGTTTGGGGCGAAAGGTTTGCCTCGGTATGAAAGGGTCTTTATTATTTTCCAAATTCCACCGCATTTTACCAAGGGACGCGGGTTATTTACTTTTCAAACGAGAATTTATGCCCCTGGGCTTTCGGCTTTTTCGCTGTCTCAAAAAGATTCGACTGAAAATTAACCTTGAACCTCTGTTTGGAGAGGATAACCGTGGCAACGGTTCGGTTGCTTTAAAGCTGGGGCAAAAAAATCGCCCTGTTCCCTCTTCCCCGTCGCGATCGATCGAACTGGCTCTTCTTAGGCAACGCAAACACGAAAGTTGCCACCCAAGATATCGTGTTGCCGCAAGTTTGCTTTTGCATGGCGTTCAACTAAAAGTTACACACAATCAAGGAAATTAATACACCGGCTGAACCCCTTTCCCTTTCCGACCCGCGCTATTCTGCTTGCACAGGCGGTGACTCGTGTTCCAGCTGCAGTAGTATAGCTACATTATGATCAGACGTGCGGTTGGCACTAAACCAGCAAACCGGTCCAAACGATTGGATATTTTATTTTCGCCATCGATGCAATCGTGACGTTACTCTCGATAAGACTGATATTTAATGATAACATTATAATATAGGATATTATATATCAGGTCATCCCATAAGCTCGTTCCGCGGTGCTATTAACATTCTTCGCCGCATTTCTTAAATTATATTGATGAATGCCTTTGCCAATGAAATAGGAAGAAATCGTAGAACAAAAGAGCGACTACATTTTTTCGTAATATTTAAAAGTTTATTCGACATAGAATTTTAAATAGTAAAAGTTAAAACCGGCACGAACTTATACTGATTTTTAATGATAACGTAATAATATACGATATTATATATCAAGTGATCCCATAAGCTCGTTCTGCGACGCTATTTACATTTTTCGTCGCATTTTATAAACTACATCGATGATTAACGTCTTTGCCATCGAAATAGGAAGAAATCGTAGAATAAAAGCAGGAAAAATATATTTTCGTAATACTTAAAGGTTTATTTGACAAAGAATTTTAAATAGTAAAAGTTAAAACTGGCACGAACTTATGGGGTGACCTGATACATTAGGTTCACTTTCGTTTTGCGATTCAAGTTCCACCCAGTTGAATATTTTATGACTCAGAAAGACTGTGGCTGAGAGATAATGGTTGATTAATTACATCGTTGATGAGTAATGGCGAGTATACGGTAAAATGTGACTCTTCCTCTATGATTTTTCATTTTTCAGCCAGTTTCTTGACTCGAAGAAATTCTTCGTGGTCTTTTAGAAATTCGCGGTTCAATTATGTTAAATCAATTAATTGATTTAACTAATTCAATTATGTATAAATAAATACTGCGCTTTCTTCGCGCGGAGTGAAATATCACGAATCCTACAGTTGTTTGCGTCATTATTATACTTCCTCTTTTACAACCTTCGGTTAACCTATGAAGGCTATTATAAATATCACCCCAAGTTCAGTTTTATCACGTTTATAACAAAGTAGCAGCGATGTACATACAATGATCTGTTCCGTGATAACGTTGACGAGTACTCGCTAAATTAGTATTTCCATTACTGACGTTTTTTAACGATCGAATGAAATGTCCATAAAATAAAATTTCACTCGAAGATTAAAATTACGGTGCTACGAGTGAAAGAAGCGATATATCTGAAAAACAACTCGGAGTATAAAATTACGGTCTTCAAAAAATTTTGAGGAATATCCGTGTTTCTACGGAATTAATAATTAAATCCGTCGATCGATGTGTTCCATCTGAATGCTCGTGCATTCGTGACACGTCCCTCTCGAACCGAACGATTCCTCACTCTCATGTTTGCTTATATGATGTAAAGGTTCGCCCTAAATTACCCCGTATCTACGATCGTGGCAATTGCGTTGAATTATAAACCTTCCTGAGACGCGATACTAATCGCGAACCGCATGGAATAAATCTTGTAAACACTATTTAAAACGTCTACGGCCTGCTACGAGCGCAAACAGATCCCTCGATGATACCGACCCCTTGTAATATCCGCTTATCAGATCATTTTCGACTCAAACGACAGTCCCTGGAAGACTCGATGAAAGTTTCAGTATCGCGAGAAAATTCGGAAGGCCTCGAGCTGTCCGTGACACCGCTACCTTTCCTTTGTTTTCTCTCGACTTTTCCACGATCTTTTTCACCGACTTTCTCTCTCTGTATTTTCCATAATTTCTCACCCCAATTTCTTCTTTTTTCGCGTATTCTCAGATTTATCTCCGGATTCGTCTCGCGTCCGGTCGACGAGACAGGATTGAATAACAAGTGGCGTCCAAGGGTCCGTTTACAACCCGAGAGAAGACAAGTAAGTTGCTCTTTTCTTTTTCCTCGCTTGCTTACCATCGTAAAAAAAAGACGCGCGTTCTCTCGTGCGAACTGCTCGAGAATGGAGTGAAAGTGCTTCTGTCTGACACAACAGCGATGTCAATAAATGACAGCCGGTTCGTGCTTGCGCAAGTTTTTTCCATCCCTGTTTCGTGGAACGGCTATCACGCGATCTAGTTCAAGGGAATTCGTGAAGGAATTACGAAACTTTTTCTTCGCTTCTGCCTGCTTTCCCCGTTGTTGTTCAAGACATAGTCGGGAAAGAGAGAAAGAATTTCAATTAACTTAGCAGCTTCATTAGCCCGTCGCGAAGTGGGACGAATTCGAAAAAGAGATCTTGGCTGGAGCAGCTAATATTCTCACATATTAGCCGAGGCTACAGGCAACACGCTTCCCCTGACGCGATTAATCAAACGAAACATCGCTTCCTGCCGCGGCACACTTTAAATTGACTTTTCACCAGGATGAAAATTTCAATTTCCCCTTCGTTTATATCACACACACGCATAAATCTCCATCTAAATCTCTATCATCCCTCTGCGTATACGCTCGAGGACGACGCGTGTTCGTGGAATCGAGTAATTAATCATCGAAACGAGACGTTAGCCCAACGACTTGGTATTATTTTGCAAAACTACCCCTGGAGAAAACGACGACGCTTTACGCTCTGTCGGATAACCTCGAAGAATTTCGCTGAATCTCGTTGTCACCTCTGCTTCGCACTCGAATCATCGCGGCCATTTTGTCGGAATTACCTGGTTCGTGGTTTCCCAGCGGAGACGTCACCGAATCGGTCGCTTATGGTTTCCATCTCGATGCGTGCGAAGTTTAATCCAAGTGTTATCGAAAACGCGTCTATCGACAGGAAATTGCCCCGAATTGGATTGTATCCGACGAACGCGTCTGTCATTTTGTCGACAGCTTTATGGCGACATCGCGATAGAGAAAAGAATCCTCCGTTTCTCAGAAAATCTTTGATATTTCGCGTATAAATATCGCTGAAAGTCCACGCGATGTTATTAATAGTTAGTGACATCTCGAGATGATGGCTAACTCTAATTCTTGGCTGCCATCGGTGTAGCCGTTTGTTAGAACTCTTTTAGAAATAGGAAATTTGCGTGTGCTAATTATCGCGCGTTAGCGAACAGATTATCCGCGGAGATGCAACATCGCAACATCGTGACATTGCGACAGAAAAAAGAGTCCTCCGTTTCTCAGAAAATCTTTGATATTTCGCGTATAAATATCGCTGGAAGTCCACGCGGTGTTATTAATAGCTGGCAACATCTAGAAATGATGGCTAACTCTAATTCTTGGCTGCCATCGGTGTAGCCGTTTGTTAAAACTCTTTGAGGAATAGGAAATTTGCGTGTGCTAATTATCACGCGTTAGCGAACAGATTATCCGCAGAGACGTGACATCGCGACATCGTGACAGAAAAAAGAGTCCTCCGTTTCTCAGAAAATCTTTGATATTTCACGTTTAAATATCGCTGAAAGTCCACGCGATGTTATTAACACGTTCCATGCCACGTGTACCATTTATGGAACACGTTAAGCTTACGAACAAGTCAGGCAAAAATGGCTTGGCACGGAACGTGTTAATGACTGGCGACATCTAGAGATGATGGCTAACTCTAATTTTTGGCTGCCATCAGTGTAGCCGTTTGTTAAAACTCTTTGCGGAATAGGAAGTTTGCGTGCGCTAATTATCGCATATTAGCGAACAGATTATCCGCAGAGACGTGACATCGCGACATCGTGATAGAGAAAAGAGTCCTCTGCTTCTGAGAAAATCTTTGATATTTCACGTTTAAATATCGCTGAAAGTCCACACGGTGTTATTAATGGCTGGCAACGTCTCGAGATGACGGTTAATTCTTGGCTGCCATCGGTGTAGCCGTTTGTTAGAACTCTTTGAGGAATAGGAAGTTTGCGTGTGCTAATTATCGCGCGTTAGCGAGTAGATTATCCGTGGAGACTTTGATTAGGATCCTGCTTGCCGTGAGCGGATGTAAGTTTGACGTTGGCTGACGAAGATGTATACGCTTCGGGGTAAAAATTCAGGACAAGATCAGCTTGACGATAGCGAATAGCGACTTTGTCAGATCTCTCGGTAATCCCAGAGTTAATTTTCAGCTACAAGTAATAATTCTCTTCGTTTTGTCTGGGTTTCGCCTTAAAATGTTCTCGAGAGTAATAGAATCGTTTGATGATATTTTTAGACATTTTTCGGTTCCGTGGAACACCTAATGACGAACTTTTGAAAAAGATCTTTGACCTTAGACTTTGAAGTACGTATGCAAGTATGTTCACTCGATATGTTTAGTCACGTAGTAGGGAGCTATCCGCTTTAAATACTCGTTGCTCTGCGACGACAGGTATCTGCATGAATATAAGCAAGGAATAATGATGGAGGACTTCCGAAACAATTAATTGCGTGTCTTTGTGAGATAAAATTTAAATTATGAAAATACATTTTACCGATGAGCGTATCTATCACGTTTAATTTGTTGGCTTTGTTCGCCGGCGAGGAAGATTGATAATAATTTCGGTATTAATTTAAACATGATAATATTTGAATTAATAGAATGACAATTAACGAAACCTCGTTGTTTATTTATAATCATTTATCTCGCTATAATGTTCACAATTCTGAAATTGTATGGTATATTACGTTCGTGCGATTTTATATGTCTCCTATCATAATTCACACGAAAATTCTTTGTATTAATCTCGGATCACTTTCAATCGATTAGTCCACTTGGATTCTTCTCAATCTTTCTCAATCGCGTTAGAGAAAGTTTCTGTTTCTCTGCTAAAAAACAATTCTCATGAAGGAAAAGTCACGAAAACTATTTCTTTCTAGCCGTGGTGAAATGTCACGGCATGGAAGCCAGGTGTTTCATAAATCCTGACCTTAACAAAGTGCTGGAACGTGTTCCGTTTTGACTATCCTTCAAGCAGAACCCGGCGTCCAACGAGAACGATGAAGTTCCTCGAGGAAGTCGAACGATGATACCGTGGAAAAAGGAGGAAACCCGTGAAGAAGCATTTGAACAAGTAATAAAATTCAGACTTTTCTCACTTTCGAGATTTCATATTACTTTTCCGGCAGGCTGCCTCTCTTTAATGCAGAACACGATACCTTGATACTTACGTGAACTGCGCTGAATGATGAATCACCTTTCATTTCACCGTATCTCAAAAGCATCAGGGCGGAATTTGTATTTATTAAAGCTCTACACGAAACGTCATTAGCCTATTTCTTATCCACGTGCATATTTTTCTACGTTCATTAAAAATTCTTAAATATTAGAATTATAATTAGGACATTCTTTATATCGTTGTTTGCGAGAAATAAACTTCCAAAACAAGGATTCCTTTCGCTTGGGTGTTTCATGGAAACCGCAGCTCAGGAAATAACGAACGGTCTTCTAACTTGATTTTGCATTACAAAAGGACATCGACGGTCGTTCGTAGGTTATTTGGATTTATGTGGCCCATGAATTTACGATTCGCCGGTCATTTTTGGGGAACCAATGTCCGTCGTGCATCCGTACATAGACCACTAACTGTCTAGGCAGAAGCGAACAGTTTGGTCGCTACAGGCTACCTTTTCGATGGCAAACAACACCGCTGGACATCGCCCTAACTTTTATTACACCGTTGCGACCTGCTCTCTCTCTCTCTCTCCTTTTTATGCCTCCAGCTTTACTGCTCTGTTTTATCGCTACGTTTACTCTGTTATTTTCCCCAGTTACTACAAATTGCTCCTGTTTAACATTTTCCGCGTCACGAGCGTAATACCATGAATATCGAGTGAGCGTCTGTTGGCCTAAGCGAAATAGGTCTCGAGGCGGTCTAGGTTCATGCTGGCTACTTAACGTCGAGACTTTACAAAGTCTCCGAGACATGATCAAATGTGTCGACCTCCCGTGCGATCTTAAGAGAGAAATTACTATCACTTAGCCTTGCACCCACTATACTTAGTAAACTCGATATCTGAGAAATAAAGACCTATTTTTCCCTATACAAGAATAGTTCAACGAATCAGCCGAGAGGGTTGAGAATCTGAGAATTTTGAGATCTGACGATTAGAATGTTAAGCCTGGAATAGAAACGATCAACGAGGCGTCGTCTTAACAGCACGATCTTAGATACGATGCCAGAGCCAAGGTTGGTAACGCAAACAGGAGATAAATCCGTAAAACAGGAAAATAGGTTGCCGTGGATCACCTCGGAAATAAGTTCTCCGTCCCAAGGTGATGTAATAGCATTTGTGACGGCATCTCTCCCGGTTCTCGACGGATTTCCCGTCAATCCGCGTTCCCGTAAGTTCTCAACTATCAACTAATATCTCCCGTAAGACCTCCGAAGTAACATCGAATAACCTGGAAAATTCGAATCTCTTATCCGTCGTCTCTCTTATCGGCGCCGATTAACAAGCTTTTACCCCTCGCTTCCGGTTACCGAGGTAATTACAACGGAAATTAAGAAGGCACTAAGTCAGATAATAAAGTAGAAACGTTATCGGCGTTAGCAAAAGAAAAAGAGGTCTGTTAAACGATCGAGTCGTTGTTCGCAGCCTTTCAGAAATGCGACCCACGATCTCGAATCAGCGAAAGTCCCTTTTAATTCCCATTTCAGCTCGTTAATTCCCGACAAATTGGCTGTTCGTCGGAGACAGCGGAGAAAAAATAGCCAGTCTTCCCGAGGGAAGAACAGTGGCAATTATCCGGCCCACTAACGGCGCGACTATTTCCGTTGTCGACGAGATAACAGCAAGAAGTTCTATTCTAGTCCTCGCTGGGTTGTTGTCCTTCGAATTCGAAACGTCGGATAATTGAACGCGTAATTCGAAACAATTATAAACGTCGGATAATTGAACGTGTAATTCGAAACAATTATAAATATCGCGGATAATTAAACGCGTAAAAATCGAACGAATCTGATCGCACTCGCATCGTCCGATCAAATGAATCCTTTCAATCTTTTTCGTTTCACGACCGATGGAACCGCGAGATTTCGGAGGAACGGAGAGAGAGAAATTTAAAAGTCGAAACCGAGGCGAAATCTCCGTTCATGTGCAGACTCGTGGGGCGATTTCGAGAGAGGAGATGCTTACCGGTGTCTGATAAAGTTACGAACTCGACGCCAAGCTGATTTGCGATCCGCAGCCTCGTAGAAGTTTATTGGGTCGGGAGAATTAACTGGCTCCCGGTTGAACCGGCGTTCGCTGAATTTCGCGCCGTTGGACCTATTACACCGAGGTCGTCGATCCAATGCCTCAACGGGTCAACGGATTTTTTTCACGCGACCCTGTCGATCCCTTGTTACCTTGGGAATCAATCGAGCGTACAGGCTGATTCAACCTTCGTGCAGAAAAACTCCTCGGTTTAACAGGCAACTCGGTTTAACAACCGTTCGAAACGCAGTTAGACAGATATTCGTGGAATATCGGGTTACGTTGGATTCATGTTTAATAACAAAATAATACTATCGATGTTTGTCTAGAAAAACTCGCGGCTATTTCGGATTATATTCTATAACGAAATGGTAAAATTATTACGTACACGTTGGTTTAACTTCTTTGTAAAAAAATTCGCGACTAGAGAAACAGATGTTGGATCACTTGGGATTATTTAACCCTTTGCACTCCGAACAATGTTCGCCGAAGATGTAGATGGTCGCGTTCTTTTTATATATCTTAGTAATTTTACTATGTCTTGACTTCATTTCTTCTGCCTTTGCCAGAGAAAACATCACGGAAACATAGATTTCTCAAAAAGTTGTGCTGGAATAAGTTATTATTTAATTTTTTTATTACTATTCTTAATCACTAATAAACTTCAATGCCCCCTGAGAGGGGACAGCGGAGTGCAAAGGTTTAAATATTCGATTAACATTTAGACACGTCGAATAGTTGATCAATCTTAGACATACCCCTGTAACTCGCTCTTTCTTCTCTACTCTAGTTTCTCCATTTTCTGTCTAGCTCGATGATGCGATATTTATCGAAATAAGGAACTTGTTATCCGAAAATTAAATCCGAGAACACGACGAAGAGTATGGAAACGCCAAAACTGAGTGATCCTATAGAGGAGAACTATAGTTATAGCGGAAGCTTTCGAGATTGAAGCTTGCCAGACGTCCTCTCTGTACTACTCTCTTGGACCGTCCTGTTCCGCGCCTCTGGTGAAATATTCGAGTCGAGTGTCGGCGACAGCTATTCCGGCCTGTACCCGTTTCTAGAGAGAATGGGCCAGGTCTAGTCGTACCAAGGTGCTGACTGTGGTGTTGGACGACTACGACGAGTACCAGAAGCAAGCTTTCGATCTTCCTCGAAGCACTCCTTGCCGATTTCAACGTCTCTGTCAGATTGGTCAGCTTGAAACACCTGATTGCCTTGAGGTACGAAGAACATGAAACGCGATTATCGAACGATAGAAACCGAGAGTTGCGTGTTGCTGTTGTTCACGAACGTGGACCATCTCAGAGGACATCCTAAGTTCGCCGCATTTGGTCTCGTTCTGGCATCCGGAGAACTTGTACATCCTCCGAGAGATAAGGCCAAGGCTTCACCGACCTGCTCGAGTACGAAAGATTCTGCAAGTGGGCGTTCGAGAGGCTCTGGAGATTCAGAAGGGTTTACAGAATCCTGCTGTTCGTTCGCGATAAGGTAATTCGTTACGACCCTTTCGATTATGCCGGTCGTCACTCGAAGTATCGCGTCAACTGCGACTGGTACTGACGTCCCAAGGCGAACGAAGATTTTTTGATGGTTCAACCAACCGAACTCCACGGACGTGTCCGACTTCTTCGACAAGGACAGAAGGAGACTTCGAACTTTGTCCGTTGAAGATATCCATCTTCGAGTCGACCACTATGTCCCTCGAAGGAGGACAATTTTCCGGGTTAGATTATAAATATCTCGAAGAGGTTTGCCGAGCGATGAACGTGACGCCCGTGTTCATCAGGTCGAAAGATAAATACGGATGGAGATTACGGAGTGTTTCTACGGATCCATCGGCCATTTGGTCTACGAATTCGCCGACGTGTCGTTCAAATCAATTCTTCATCAAAGACTATTTCACCAGGCAAATAGATTTCACCACGTCGATTACCAACGATAAATTGTGCGTCCTCGTTCCCAAAGCGCGGCGCCGATACCCGATTGCCTGGTGATCGTGAAGATCTTCACGGGTGAAGCTTGGCTGGTGGTGTTAACCTCCCACTTCGTCATCTCGATGATTTACACGATTCTGAAGAGCAAGCGGAACCGTCGGATCGTGGAAGCTGTTCGGAAAAGCGGAAGAGCGTTTTTCTGCTGCGAGTTGACGCGGTTGATACGTATCGAGTTGAAGATCGAAATGACGTCGCGAGGAAGATCGTACCGGAAATAATCGAGGGAGAGACAGAAATAGCAACTTGAACAAGTAGGTATAATCGATCGAGTTCAAAACTCCGAGTTCCGAAATATTCCGATTTCCAAATAGCAAATAGGACGAAAAATAGAAAAATAGCACGTTCGGATTCGATTTAACGTCGATATTACTCGATGCGATTCGAAACGAACTTACAAAGAATTTCAGAGATTTACAATTAGATTTAGCAGATTTACGTCAGATTGGAAGTTATTAAAAGCAAATATATTTTTTTCGCATAAACCATTCTCTGTAGGATTCGATTCTCGCAAGATTTCGGGAAAAACCCGCTTTGGGTGTTGAACAATATTTTGCCTGCGTATCGACGAGCCATTGTTTGAATAAAATATGAGTTTATACGAAGTACGTGGGGAAGAGATATATGATGGAATTAATACGGATGAAATTGGATCGAGCTCTTATCAATTGAAAGAACGTATAAAGTGGTCGCGAAAATTGCGCATTTGCACTTGATTTCCAGTTTGTGTAACTTATATTATGTCCTAATAAATACCGAAATTCGCGGGTCCTTTGAAAAGAGGATCATTTTCCAGAATCGCGTTTCCGGATAGTCAGAGTTAAAAATATCCTTATAAAGTCTATCCGGTCGATATCGTGCAGTCTCTGCCATTGATATGGAACGATGAAAAAATACAAAAGAAAATAGCGAAGCTTTGAGCGAGTATAATATTTTGGCCATTAATACATTACATGTTAAAACATAGCATCTCTGAATTTAGCATAGATAGCATCAGCAAAGCGAGTTCATTGAAACTGTCCAGCTACTGCACTCAAGTTTAATATAATTCCCTATGGCCAAGCGGGAACCGATAGGAAAGCTGTGAAAGGGGGTTGATGAATACACAACCCTTCACGTGTTCAAGCACAAATGGAGGAGCGAATTAATCATGCACGTTAGTCCGGCTAATTAAACATAATCTGTTTGCTTTCGGGTTTCCACGAAACTCGTTACTTAACGTCATCGGTTAAAGGAGAATATGCAAGCACGCGAAAAACGTATCAAAGATCGCGAAACAATATCAAAGAGAGTATTACAGAACGATATATACGAGAACGATTTATCTCGAGTTGGTTCGTTTCATTTTGCTGACAGAGTATACCAGCTCGGAAGACACGGGAGAAATTGGCTCGACGAAAACGGAGATGGGCCGTACGAAGAGAATCGACCACGTCTTTTTTCACCCATCTCGCGTCACCTAGGGAAATACTTGTCGAAGGTGGTATTCCAACTGATGCAACCCTTTCAGCTGAGTCAACCCTGGTTCCCGGAGAGAGGTTGTTGATGATGTGCAGCTTGCTACTCAGTCTGATCCTCAATGGGGTAATCACCGTCTCAGCTTGCGTCCAGCTTCAGCAAGAGGATGTACTACGAGGACATCGACACTTTGGAGCAGTTGGAGAGAAAGCGGTAATTTTTCCCGTTTCGGATCATTTATCGTGACTTTTATTTACGTGACTTTCGTAGTCGGATGTACAGGGTGCTTTTCGAGTTCGCAGGTCTCGCGATCTTAACGGACGCAAGGGACGTCCATAGACGACGCGTTGTCCGACAGTACGAGTCCGTTGATCAAACGGCTTCGGATGAGACTGCAATTCGCCAACAGTTCGGAAATCAACAGGAGATTATTTTTAGCGAAGGATGCCGGGTATCTTCATCGAATTCACCACGTTGCCGTTGAGGTATAACGAGTATCAAAGGGAAAGACTGACATGTTAGTCAGGGAGTGCCCGAAGGAGTATATCATAGCTAACGTAATACACCCAAAGGTTTGCATAGCAAGTTGTTCGAAATTATCGATCATTCTTCTTCCTCTTCCCTATCACGCGTGTTAGGTCTTAAGTTTTAGTATTTGGAACATTCGTAGAATTTAAGTAGCTACTTTTCGTTACGAGATGTTGATCGATGGAAACATTTGGAGACCACCATGTGTCATTGCCAAAGGGTTAGCTCGTTAATAACCCAGTGCCTATCACCCAATTCGGTTATTCCTTCAATCTTTCTTCCCTTCATTGAATCTTTATCGCGACTCTTATCACGCGTGTTAAATCAGTCTTTGGAACATTCGTAGAATTGAAGTAGCTACTGTTCGTTACGAGATGTTGATCGACGGAAACATTTGGAGACCAACATGTGTCATAACCAAAGGGTTAACTCGTTAATCACCCAGTGTCTAATCACCCAATTCGTATTTTGTATAATTATTCCTTCATCTTTTACTCCCTTCATCGAACCTTTATCGCGACTCTTATCACGCGTGTTAAATTAGTCTTTGAAACATTCGTAGAATTGAAGTAGCTACTTTAATTACGAGATGTTGATCGACGGAAACATTCGGAGAGCTACACGTTCGTAGCCAAAGGTTAACTCGTTAATCACCCAGTGTCTAATCACCCAATTCGTATTCTGTATTGCTATTCCT
Source organism: Lasioglossum baleicum (assembly GCF_051020765.1). Classification (NCBI taxonomy): domain Eukaryota; kingdom Metazoa; phylum Arthropoda; class Insecta; order Hymenoptera; family Halictidae; genus Lasioglossum; species Lasioglossum baleicum. The sequence goes on from NW_027470567.1 coordinate 24,560, forward strand.
TTCATCTGTGCTCCCTTCGCCGTATTAAAGCCTCTGTATCTCGCTGCTTCTAATCCACCCTCTGGTTATCCTAGCTTCTCTACTCGCTTCATAGATCAAACGTACGCTTGAAAATGGAAGAACCAAGCACAGTCTGTTTATCTCAGAGCTTCTAACTGCGAAGGCAAACGCTGTTCCAGGATCCCCGTTCGGTGGCCGTATAAACAGCATCCTTGACAGGTTGAACAACGGCGGTTTCTACAAGAAATGGTTCCAGAACACGTACCAGTCGCAGGAACGCGCGACACGGGCCCATCACGAGTCCACGATGCAACGGAACATCACGATCCGCCATTTGTTTATCCCCTTCGGGATATTGTACGTAGGTCTGACGACCAGCGTTGCTCGTATTTGTCCACGAATACCGGCGAAAGAACGTTGGGTAACTTGGCCGGGTCCAAATGGTTGAACATGTAGAATCGAGGCGATGGTAACCACCGTGGAAATTGCTCTGTTTTTCTCTGGTCTCGTATCACTGTTTTGCTCGATGACCAGGCATGAAACAAATGGGACGAATAGCACGCGAAGAAGTCCCGAAAGAAGACTCGATTCGTTTCTTGTTCGAGACGTAATTGCGTCTTGGTTGTATTTTAGGCTCTTTTTCGAACCTTTTCTTGATGATATCATAAGAAAATGTTGCGTCGGAATGAGTGAGTATCCGTTATATAGAAATTTTTATGGTAATGAAATATACAGAAATACACGTGTATACCTGGTTTAACGCTAGAACTACCGAATTTGTGAAAATAAGTTGACTTAAATTTTTTACTTCTATTTCTGACGTTTTGAATTTTTCATAGAATTAACTTTGATTTTTTTCCTGCTTTAATATTGTAATAATAAATATTTTATGTCATATTTAAGAACACATTTCAGCTCGGAGTTTCTAATGTTAACGATACGTTTCATTTATTCAGACGAATATTTATGTAATTATATTTATATTATAATTTCTTTTTTTTCCGCGTAATTATATTTCGTTTAAGTACTTATATCGAAGAACATTAAGGATTATACCTCAAATTACTTCGAAACCTTTCAAGGCATAATCGATTCTTCTTCTTTTGGGTTCAGCCGATCGTTGAAATTTCTATGAAAAGGAGTCTATCGTGGAATTTATCAGACGCAGAAAATTCCCTCGATATTCTCTCCTTATGGAAGAGAGGACCTAACTGGGATTACATCGAGCATTGAACCGACTGTCTGGCGCTAGCATTCCTATTCTACTTCAATTTCCATTGATACCGACGTATTGAAAGTTATTTGCCCATCCCGGAGAAGATAACTCCTTTTCTTTTTTTAAATAAAACGAACCTGCTCGTTCCATATCTGAATTCGATAAACCCCTCGATGTGTTAAACCTGCTGACGGCATTTTGTAGTAATGTCTGCTTAATATTCTCTTTTAAGCCACTTTCTCCCTGTAAACTTTGCAATAAATTATACCTCGAAGTATCATTCCACTCTCGAAGTCACACTAATTAATCTTGAAAGTAATTTGCAATGGGAAGAAGAAGAAAATTACAGGTTTAATAATAAAGTTGAGTCCGAGATAAAGCGAATCACGCCTCAAGTAATTACACAAAGGGATTCACGCAACAATAAGTCCTTTGAGGGTGTTCTTTAACATTTATTAGTCGAATTTATATCTGTTCGAGGTTAAAAAATTATTCAATCCCGAAGCTAAGCCGATGAATTTTCAAAGTCAATTTCACGAAGGGAGGCAATGACAGAGTTAAGATAGGCTTGAGTGGAAGATAACGATAATTGAGTTTGATGTAATTACACGAAGGGATTCATGGAAAAATAATCCCTTTGCGGGCTTGAGACACTCATCTACGTTAATCATTCCAAGAGTAACTTCGTAAGACCTTGGTATGCAAATCAACGAGCTCGCGCGATTACACTTTTGATGCTCGAGCTCGTTGAAAGAGACTTTGGTTATTCAACGAAATCGCGGATCCATCCTTCTTAATATTCTCTCTGTTATACCTTGAACAATTTTGCGTGTATCTCTCGATAGCCGAAAGTGTTCCGAATATCATCAATTATTTCAACCCGCGATCCGTTTAACCCTCGTGCAATTTCGGAATGAAATTTCTCGGGTGTATATAAGAGTAACGCGGAAGACACGACCCGAATATCAAACTGCTTGCCTGGGGAATATTTTCAACGTCGATAGAGATACACCTAACTTTATCAGGTGTCAGATCTTGCTCCCCGCGTGTTACATATCAATTGATCCTCGCGTACGACCTTTTCTCCGCGTTCTAAAGAAGTTTCCCAGGAATCGTGTTCGATGAAAGGAAAATTTGGATTTTTCAGTTTCGATGGAAAAGATAGAGAACTAAAAATCGCGAATAGATCGATGGGAAATTTAGATTTTTCAATTGAAACTATGCAAGTAGACGTTTGGTTCTTTATAAAATTGTGAATTCTACGTAGATTCGAATAAAATCTCGGTTGATCTCTTGAATAAAATGGTGAAGAATGTAGAAAGTTTGAAATTTTGACTCTCTGTATAAGGTTAATGTTAGAACAAACAAACAAGCTGTTACAACAAAACAAGATTAGATATAGCGACGTTTGAAATATAAAGAAATACTTCGTAGCTCAAGTATACTAATTACGCAATTTTCGACCATCAGCGAAATTAAATTTTTTCTATTTTTCACAAACGGTGAAAATTCTGAAAAGGCAGAGAGGAAAATATTTATCGATCGACACCTTGTTGTAAACAGTTAGTTAATTGTCGTTGAAGCAATTAACACGCGGCAAGATTATAGAGTGGTCGGTGCATTGTAAGTGAAGGCGGCCGTAATTCCGTCCCAGCAGGAGACCATCATTGACATAATACCTAGGTTTCTACGTGAATACTAATTTGAACAGCTGCCGTGTATCCGATGGAATGCGGTCACTCGATAAATTCCGCGATGCCGGATGAATGAAAGGGATTACGCCTAAAATTCACGGAAACGTCGCGATGAATTCGTTTGATCGAAATAAACGAAATGATCATTCGTTTCACGCCGTTCACAGGGTTAATTTCCATTTCTCCGAAGCAAACCCGACTGTTTCGTTATTCGATTGAAACGTGTCACACAAAAATACCCACCACTGAGGTTCCTCGTTTTACAATCCTGGCATAATTAACGCTTCTGGTTAAATATTCGATTGAAAAGCGTTTAAAGTGCAGGCCTTGTACCAGTTCCACCAATTAGTGGCTGCCGTGTAAATGAAATTATCGTCCGCTAAAATCACCAGTGATTGCATAATATTAATTTATTCGTTTACCGGTGTTATCGGTCAAAATATTACAAGGCCGATAAATTTACGCCGGTCAAATGTAAGATATTCTCTGATGAAAACGCAGAATACATGACTCGAAGCATTAGAACCATGATCATTAACCGCGATCAAGGATCAGAAGCGCCGTCAAAGCTTTCAGAAAACTCTTCGAAAGAGAGAGAGAAAGCTTCATTCCCGAATAATAAATATAAATATTAACATTTCATCGAAACTTCACGCGTTAAAAATCTGTTTGCACCTGTACACGTTTCAACGCCGGTTGTCAAAAAAAGGCGGAAAGAATTTCACACCGAGAGTGCTTTCCAACTATGCACAGTTCCAACGGTTCATAGGTGTATTTTTACACGAATTACACAAGCCGACGAGTTGGAAAGAGAGAAGAAACGCGAATTGCGTTCCAAAGAGAACAACGCGAAAAATACACGACGCACAGGACGAGATTTGCGTATTTTTCGCTAGCGGCATTTGTAATCACAGTCGGTCAGCGATTTTCGCGCATTTATTTACGACGCTCTAAAGTACCGCGATTATATGCGAGAAAAAAAGGCGCAAAAGGGCGTAATTGTCAGAGAATTTGATGGTAAAAATGTTCCCAGGAGAGAGAGAGGGTGTTCCCTCTTCGTGATCGAATTACGCTGATTTATTCGGAAAGATTCAAACCCGACCGGTTCTAAGGACAAGGAGAGGAAGAGTGACAGAAGAACACTTTCGTACCACGGACAGGTACAACTTAATCGGATTTAGCGGAACATCTACCTCGAAGGAATGAAGCGCGTGCAACGAATATGTTAAAGCCTCTCCGAGGCGGGACCATCGCTCGGTTGATCCCGAAAATTTGAAACGAATTTATAATTATTCCGAGAAATTTCACGGTATCGAACTCGCTCGAGATGTATCCTCGATGTGTGCACATGCACTTTTAATTATCTCTCGTTAATAATGTGTTCGATCTGCATAGAATAACGGCTTCATTATCGATCAAGCGTCACGATGACACGTTAATAATTAATGATCCTGCTGATCCAAGCCGTCCAATTGAAAATCAGCAAAAGTGTAAACGAATTATAAAGTCATCATTAACGATATTGTTAATACATTTCGACGATCGCTGATGCGACAATTGCATCGCGCAAATTACAGCGAGTTACGATTATTTTCTCTAAATTGTTTACTCGTTTCTTATTATTATTTCATAGAGTGATTATATATTCCCATACTTTTAAAGGATAATTTAATTTCAAAGGTTAAAAAGAGGTGAAAAATGTCGCATATTTCATAGTATTCGAATTGTGAATGATCAATTTCGTCTGATTGTTTCTAAACATTCGGTTAAAAATTCCATTTTTTTTATTTTCCTTCGAAATAGGACAAACAGAGGCGTTTTTACGGCAAAATCGAACGAACGAGGTGAGTTTAATAATAAATAAGGTCGCGCGTGTTTCAGTGACAAGAAAGAGGATTGGTTCAAGTGAAAATAACGAATCGTCGTCGATTCGACCGATAAACAGCTGTTCCGTTCTCAAATCCGCCGATATCCTGACTAAAAACCAAAACTAACGGGATAACCAGGGCAAAACGTGGAAAGGAATAAAAACCGGTGCCGCGAATTGTTTGCCCGGAGAAAAAAAATCGTTTTTTCAATCAAATAAATTCGGGAGACCGCGAAATCGGAAACCCGTGGAATTAAATCAGCATAGGAAAATTCTCGAGAATTTTACCGTAGTCGTATAGCCGAACAAAATGAAAAAACTTTATTTCTCGTTAAAAGAGAAGATTTCTTGCACTTTCGTTTCAACGCTTTTTCAATTTCGTTTCGCTATGTACACCTCGGCGAAGAACATTAAAACAGCTCCAAACAGTCCAACGAACAGAAATAAAAACGTCAAGATATAGTTATCTAGAGACAACTTGGTATTTCTGCGGTCTTCACTGTCCTAACTTCTTCTCTCATTTTATTAACCCTGTTCAGTATAACATATTCTCGAACAGAAGTTTAACAACCCCGCTTCCCTCAGTCTCAATAAAACGAAGTCCATTCTTTCCGCATAAGGAGAATGCAGTCTGGACACGTAGGACACCCTGTAGTTCATTGGACACTCGTCAACAAGATATAACAAAGGATTCACTCTCTGTCGTAATAGTCATTAGTCCTCGAGCTCCATCGTGTAGTACCTTGTAATCGCGATCCTGTCTTCGTAAGCCACGATATCCTTCGTAGACCGTTTAGTGGTGATCACGTGGATCCTCTGGATCAGTTTCATGTCCAGCTGAGACTCGTCCAAGAAGACGTTCTTGAGATTAGCGTACTTGGTGATCACGATCTTCCCGGACTGCAGCACGTCCTCCAGGGTGTGCAGCTGGGGATAATGAATGGGTTTACTGAGGCTGGACACCAGGAAGCTTTGATACAGACCATTAACTATCAGAGCGAAGAACAGGGTGCCGAAAAGCAGAGACCTCTGAGCCGGAGTTTCGCTGCTCTGAAAGGGTAGCAAAGGTACTCGACGAAGGTGAAGAATTTGCCGAGAGGTAGCGAGGGCATTTCCGGTGGTTCCTCGTCGATCCCATGTGAGTTTCGGAACAGCGCGGTTCGCAATTGGAAGATAGTTTCTAGTTCTGTTACCGTGGAGATCCTTGGTCTGCGGTTCTCTGCTCGAAGGCTCCATCTTTAATCGAGAATCGATCTTTAATCGAGAGTCGAATCGAGCGCGGACGACGAAAGGATTCGCTGGCGTACTTCACGAGACACCATAGCAACGTGATTAGGATATTGTACGCTATCAGGACGCCCCATAGGCTTTTCTGAAAGGGTAAGAAAGGCATGTAAGCCTTGGGTACCAGACCCGAGTCCGGCGACACGAAGCATAGCTTGTCCTCGTACATGGCACAGGTGAACTGGAACTTTTGGAACCTGTTGTAAACCTTGACGAAGAAACCGGTGATGACTATGTCCGCTCTTCCGCTCTCGATGTTCTTCAGAGACGAGGCGAATGGATCTTCATGAAGTCGATCTTCCTCATAGCTTTCACGCGAAACTCTGCTTCAACGCCTTCTCCAAAGCGAACATTACCTTGGCATCAGGCTTGTCCAATCTTAGCCTGTCTTGATCGTCGTACGAAACGTTCATCAGCAGAGACTCGAACACGATCACGTCCAAGGGATAGTGATTCAAATTCTGAAAGTTCTCGAACAATCTCGAACCTTTTTCCGGCTGGAGTGTTTTGTCCAGGTGCTTTGAACGCTCCTCTTCTAATTCCCCAGTCTGAAGAGAATTATCCTCGTTGAAAGTTTCGATTTCCTCCATGCACAGTTTGCGCACGGTGCCGTAGCTACTCTTAGATTTCTCGAAAGGCATGTAGCTTATCAGACAGCGAAAATCGTCGTCGACAGACACGACGATGGCTCTGTACACGTGTACTTGGTCCACAGGTTCGCGAAGATCTCTCTCCATAATACTGCTGCTCCTTTTCCGGTGAAGACGATCAGGTACTGATTGCGGACCTTCCACAGGTTCCACTGCCAATAGATGAAGACGTTCAAGCTGAATAAATCGTGAACAACGAAGATCCAAGTAAGTCGCAGCCGGTCCATCCAAGTGGCCTTTAGAGACAGGTCTCTCGCTCTCACTTTGTAAACCTCGATGGAATTCTCTGTAACGTAGCTGAGAAAAAGGTCGATGAAGCTTGATTGAAACTCTGGCAGTATGACGGAGAAGGTGAGTGGATGAAACTCGGGAGATTGGCGGATGAAATTCAACACCAGCCGCAAGTTATCAGTTTCTTGCTTAGACAGAGACCTGGCCTCGGTGGACGAGTAGAGTTTCGCCGACGTGGAGAATTTTATTGAGAGGAGAACGCAGACCGAGATCAGATACTTGGTGCGCAACATTTCTCTTCATCCGTTCGTGAAACTGTTGTTCGACGTGATTATTTTCTCGTGCAACTGCAACCGCGGTCTTGCTGTTTTATCCGACAGAGCATAGTATTCCTAGCTTCTTTAAGATGAAGACTTGTCTGTTCTTTTTCGATCTGGTCAGCTATTTGACTCTCCTGCGTAGTTCTTTGGTATTCATCTCGAGTTCCGTTTCAAGTCCACCTCGAATTTGCTTCAAGTTCCATCTCGAAAGCCTTCCAGCTGTTGGAGAAGCTGCCATTCGTCATCGATAGATTCGTAGATCGGAATGATTGATAATGACAGACAGAGGGAATCACTTCATCGGTAACCGTCGATACGCGATGATGCTATCGACTCACAGCATTTTGAAGAACGAAGCTGTTACGAGTTCCTGACAGGACACGCGAGTATTCACGCACTAGCTCGCTGGAAACCTGCGACAAGGAGAGGCTAGTAAGATTAGAATCGAAAATATGGCACAATTGCGAGCACGTGGTTTGCAGACCGGTCTGCAAACATTCTACTAATTGTTCCGGTCGATACACATCGGAAGGGAATTCTCTAACCAGCAAACTTGTCGTAAATCATCCCTGTTCCACGCGAAAGTAAATCGATAATGCGACCAGTCTGGCAGACCAAATTACCGTTGTTTTCCTATTTTTCCGCGAGCGAGGTCGAGCGCACGATAAATGAAGGAACGAGATGTGATCTAGCTTCGATTTTCCCGAGCACGCGAATCCTTGTACGAGAACCGTAGACTTGGAGGAATATAGCTTTTGGACGGAAATTGACGGGGAAAACGAGAAGAAAGTACGGTTCGTAGAAGAAAATAGGGGAAAAACATAATACAGTAATGGAGAGAAGTATTATTTCCTTGGACTTCTTGGAAAATTGTCGAGAAAATTACTCTCAACGGTTAAGATAAATTCAGTTTAAAGACAACGAGTAGCTGGAGCGATAGAAGATAACATGGTTGTGATATTAACGAGAGTTCGATATTGCGATTAAAAACTGTACGATAATTCCCAGTTTTCTCCACCCTCTCGATTTATGACACTGTTAATTTCGCTGAAGTGGAGAGAAACACGAGGATATGTAATCGACATCGTAGATACAAAAGGAAAAAATCGTGGACAAAAAAGCCGCTCGATAACACAGACTTGGACACACACACGCACAATTGCAGATATCCTGCCTCTGTGTTCGCTTATTAAGCATCGAACGCGCATGAACAGCGCATTCATCTTGCCGTCAGAATGAAGAAATGACAGAAAAAAAAATGAGAGAAGAAGCAGCTATACCCTAAGGAAGACCGACGACGGAAAAAAAGTAGCGCAAGAAAATTTATCCAAAAGTAACAAAAATTTTACCCGATGAGAGAAACTTGCGGAAACTTCCTCGGAGATCCAACAAAACACTTAGACCATCTTGAATCGAGAAGAGTTTTTTAAAAAATTCGTAACGTTCTTCCTGCAGACTTCTTTAACATTCGGAACCGAAACATCTGCCAAACGAACTGCCTGGCTCGTTGCTTAAATTTCAGCAAGAACAACGAAGAAGAGCGCGTTTTATGCGAATTTCCGCCATCTATATCTTCCTTGCTGTGTTTACACCAAACAAATCGAGTGAACGTCTCCATCACAATCGTGTCTCTCCCATGTCAAATACTTGACAGGTCATTAAGCTGAGCATTGCTTCAAATGTTTCCAGGCAATCGCCTACGAACGATTCGTTCTACGTATTTCTTCTTCGTCCCCTAATTCCTCGTAGCACGTTAGTTGTTGACTTACAAATTTGCGTAATCACGAGCCTGCTCGACTGTACATTTTCCCAGTTGTTACAGGCCATTTCCTGCCGTTTTATTTCCTTATTATTTTCTACGTTACCCTTCCGAGATAGTTGTAGTTAGACGAGAAGAAAAGCTCGTTCTTATTCGCGGTCTCTATTAGTAAAAATTAATTAACGTTCCATCGCGAGGACCGAACCTTTATAAAAATGTAGACTTTAATTAAAGGTCACGGTGAACTGTGGAGGGTGCAATTAAGTCTAATGAATCGCTGCACGTCTAACACGTTTTTCGATCATGTTTCAATGGAATTTACTATGGCGGAAAATTGTCGAATGGCTTGGCGCGCTTTGCAATTAAATATCGTGTCAACGTGGTTACACAGGTATCTAAAATATTGGATCGAGTGGATAGTGGAATATAAGAAAAACTGGAAATTAATCGACTAATTATAAATCATGCTAATAATAAATTACGGTAAAAAGGAAATTCTATTTGCAATTATTTAATACCGCGAAATTTCTTTCGCCATACATGTAATTACTTTGAATACTTCTATTTCAATAAAAGTTCAACGCTGTATCAAAACTGTTACACATACTCGGTAACACTAGGGAAACAAAAAATCTGAAACCAGTTACCCTAACTGATTGATCAGTTTACCTGCGTAATCCCTTTACTAAATTAACCGCGTGATCCCTTTCCAGGAAATTCCTGAGTCGGAACTATAATAAAATTTTAAACTTCCGATGCTAATTATGTCTTTACAAGAAATCTGATCTTCGTATTTCATTCTCCGATGCGTACAATATACAATTACCAACTATAATATGTACTTAAGTATAGTATTCGTGTAATTATAGCGGTATAACGAAAATCAATCGATATATATAAATTACATTTCTGTCTCGGTAAATGTCAACATCGATTTCATCGAAAACGGCTTATTTTCAATAACTGGGAAAATAAACGATCTGAAACCAGTCACGTTGATTGGCCGGATAGTTTTAGCGTTGATGTATTAACCACCTGATCCCCTTCGCAGAAAATCCTGTGGTCGTGGCCACCCTCGAACACGTTTGCAATTTTCCAAACGAAGGATATAGCCGACCAGCCACCAACGGCCGGCCGTGTTCTGGTCTAACCCGGACCATCGTTGACCATGTCATCGTTAAATGGTTTCATCAAATTTTCACCGACCACTAAGCTTACCGATAGCCCTCGAGATAAGGGCGCGAATTTCACGCTCGCTGTGTTTTCCTACCGCTACTCCTCTCTCTCCTTCCCTCGACGTGATTCAAATCGTGAGCCCTGATCATGAGATAATCGGTTGAAACCCTCGACAAAGGACGGCCGAGGATGAAGCGTCGACAAGCCAGAGAAGAGGGTAATCAGCCAGAAAGTTTCGATCGAACACGACGAGGCTGAATTGTCTCCAAAGACGCCGGATAAATAAGGATCCGGGTAAACAAAGCGTGATTGCCTATTTCCGTGACGTTGACGCTTTTTCATCGAGCTTTTAGTTACTTACATTCGACGTGGAAACGCTCGGAGATGTTTGGAGATTGACGTGCGACATCGTTGAAAGTGGACGTTGACAAGCTGTTGCTGGAAGAAACTGGAAACGCGAATTTCTTTGAAAATCCTCGACGACTTTCTCTTGATCATTTGGATCTGAAAGATACAAGGAACATTAGTGTCTCAAAAATTCCGATTTCTTTTTTAATTTCGAAGTAATCGACGTAGCGATTATTTCAAGAATAATCGAATTGAAAAGATAGCGTTTGAAAGATTCTACAAAGTGACAGTGATGTAATTCAAGTGACAAATTTGAATTGTAACCATAGCGAATGTGTAGAACAATTACAATGAAATAATATTTTTGTGAGATTCTATGTACAATTTTACACAGGAGTTTTGTATAAAGCTATGATTCGCGTTTTGAACAATCGAAAGAATAATAATGTCGGGTGTTCCTTTGCTGCAAATACTAATATCCGACTGTCAGGTACAGAACCATTTCATAAAGTGGTTGAGTACCAGACAAAGACTCTGGGCACTGTACAGAAAACGAAAACTTCCGTATTTTACAAAATTTTCGTATACAGTATGAAAACTTTGCGTGATTCCTTCGACATCCTTCTTCGTGATTACGGAATACTGCAACGTGGTTGTTCCACTAAAGATATACACCGTGTCGAACTTTCATCAGGATACAAACATGATGAAGTCAAATATGGGACAGGCTAATGTGGAGGAAAAGCAACACTCAAGGATGGAAGACGGTAACTTACGTAAGAGGAGAGAGACAAAAAGATTGATACCCATAGTGAATCTATTTCACCATAAATAGAGCATAAGGAGATATTGACGCAAAAGCGAGAAACACATCAACGTATGGGCGGTGTACGTTGTCTCCCTAGAAGACAGTGGTTCCTTGGAGA
>NW_027470568.1:0-36016 GCF_051020765.1 Lasioglossum baleicum
AACATACTCGCTGCGGTGCGTTATCTTCTCGCAAGTTAAGACCGTCAGTAAAAAGTATGACTATATGACTGACGTAATGTTCTCCCACGGTTTGGCTCCCTACATTACTATTCATACCCCTAAAAGGGTGTCTATTGCTAAAACTGTTCAACGTATTTACTCCCGAAATACGTGTTTTGACTTCTTGAATTACATGGGATATTTATCTATTGACTTAGGTTTAACTCTCGATTTTTACTGTTCATACATGACAATGTAGTGCCAGTCTCCTAACATGCCTTCACATTCGTTTCCGTGAACATAAAGCAAGACACATGCTACAGTGAGTTCGCTTCTCGGGCGGTAAGGGTTTCGGTAAAACGTTTGACTTTATAGCAATTGGTACAGTTCTCAAACGCTCCACGCTCTACATTAAATTTCAAACCGTCAATTAAGTTGCCAATGCCAATGCTATTCAGCAGATTTACTCCCGGAATTCCCAACTTGACTCTCGGAATCTCAGCATATATTAAGCTATTCTCATAGCAGTTCGTGTCACACAGAAGGCGGCAAGGATCTCGAGCGGTTTGACCCTCGACCTTATAAATCTTCCACCAAGTTAAGTTGCCGTCCAGAAATGAATACTTTTTCCAACCTCGGAACACGAACCTATATTCTCGATGAAGCGTGTGAGTTTCACGGAATGTAAGGCCTTCGATAAATCGCTTGACTTTATAGCAATTGGTACCGTTCGGGAACGGAGTGATGCGCTATTCTAATGTCCTAACCGAGAATTTATGTGTCTGCAGCCAATACTGTACATACCATTTACGCCCAGATGATCTGGCTTGATTTTCGGAATCAGAAGGGAGGTGATTTTAGTCTCATATATGCAATAAAATTAGCTCACCACAATACAAGTCGAAAATATCAATATAGCAAATATTACACAATAAAATTTGTCAACAGTAGAATATTTCAATAGAACAAATTTTCATATTAATATACGCAATAAACTTAGCTAAACACAATACTAGTCGAAATTACGAGTAGAGCAAATTTTTGTATTATATATACGATAAAATTAGCTCACCACAATAATAGCCGAAAATATCAGTAGAGCAAATTTTCATATTATGTATGCAATAAATTTAGCTCATCTGAATACTAGTCTAGAATATCAGTACAGCAAATTTTCATACTATATATTCAATAAAATTAATTCAACACAATTCTAGTCGAAAATATCAGTAGCGAAAATTTTCATAACATATATGCAATAAAATTAGCTCACCACAATACTAGTCGCAAATATCAGTAGATCAAATTTTTGTATCAATATATGCAGTAAAATTAGCTCACCATCATACTAGTCGGAACTACCAGTAGTGCAAATTTTCATATTGTATCTGCAATAAAATTAGCTCACCACAACACATGTCGAAAAATCAGTAGAGCAAATTTTCATTTTATATATGCAATAAAATTAACTCTCCACAATACCAGTCGAAAATATCTGTAGAGCAAATTTTCATTTTATATATGCAATATAATTAGCTCAACACAATACTTGTCGAAAATATCAGCAGCGAAAATTTACATATTATATATAAAATGAATTAGCTCACCACAATACTAGTCGAAAGTTTCAGAAGACCAAATTTTAATATTATATATGCAATGGAATTAGCTCACCGCAATACTAGTCGAAAATATCGTGTACATCAAATTTTAATATTATATATCCAATAAAATTAGATTACGACAATACTGGTCGAAAATATTAGTAGAGCAAGTTTTCATATTATATATGCAATGAAATTATCTCACCACAAAACTAGTCGAAAATTTCAATGCAGCAAATTTTAAGCAATAAAATTTAACAACAGTAAAAAATTTCTATGGAATAAATTTTCATGTTATATATGCAATAAGATTTGGTCACCACAATACAGGGCGAAAATATCAATAGATAAAATTTTCATATTCAGTATGCAATAAATGTATCCCACCACAATACTAGTCGAAAATATCAATACAGCAAATTTCCATATTATATATGCAACAAAAACTAGTTCACCACAATAGAAGTCAAAATATCAAAAGATGTAATTTTCATATTATATATGCAATAAAATTAGTTCACCACAATACTATTCGAAAATATCAGAAGAGCAAGTTTTAATATTATATATGGAATAAAATTAGCACCAGTACTAGTCGAAAATATCAATAGAGCAAATTTTCGTATCATATATGCAGTAAAATTAGCTCTCCACAATGATAGTCGAATATATCAGTAGAACAAATTTTCATACTATATATGCAGTAAAATTAGCTCACCACAATACTACTCGAAAATGTCAGTAGAGCAAATTTTTATGTTATATATGCAGTAAAATTAGCTCACCACAATGATAGTCGAAAATATCAATTGAGAAAATTTAACATATTATATATGCATTAAGTTAGCTCACAACAATACTAGTCGATAATATCAGTAGAGCAAATTTTCATATTATGTCTGCAGTAAAATTAGCTCCCAACAATACTAGTGAAACATATCAGTAGAACAAATTTTCATATTATATACGCAGTAAAATCAGCTCACAACAATACAAGTCGAACATATCAGGAGTGCAAATTTTCACATTATGTATGAAATTAAAGTAGCTCACCACAATAACAGTCGCAAATACCAGTAGGGCAAATATTCATATTCTATATACATCAAAACCAGCTCACCACAATACTAGTCGATAATATTAGTAGAGCAACTCTTCATAGTATACATAGCAATAAAATTATCTCACCACAACACTAGTCGAAAATATCAATACAGCAAATTTTGCACAGTCAAATATGACAACGGTAGAAAATTTCAATAGAACAAATTTTCATATAATATACTCCCAAAAATTATATCACCACGGCACTAGTCGAAAATATCAATAGAGCACTTTTTAAACAATAAAATTTGACAAAAGTAGAAAATTTCAATAGAATAAATTTTCATATTGTATACGAAATAAAATTAGTTCACCATAATACAATTCGAAAATATCTATACAGCAAATATTACACAATAAAATTTGTCAACAGTAGAAAATTTCAATAGAACAAATTTTCATATAATATACGCAATAAGATTAGCTCGCCACAATACAATTCGAAAATATCAATACAGCAAATTTTCATATTATATGTGCAATAAAATTAGCTCCCCACAATACTAGTCGAAAGTATCAATAGAGCAAATTTCTATATAATATATGCAATGAAATTATCTCAGAACAACACTAGTCGAAAATAGCAATTGTGTTCATTCTAAACAATAAAATTTGTCAACAGTAGAAAATTTCAATAGATGAAATTTTCATGTAATATACGCAACAAGATTAGCTCGCCACAATACTATCGAAAATATCAATACTGCAAATTTTCATATTATATGTGCAATAAAATTAGCTCACCACAATACTAGTCGATTATATCAGAATAGCAAATTTTTCGTATTATATATGCAGTAAAATTCAGTACGACACAATACTAGTCGAAAACATCAGTAAAGATAATTTTCATATAATATATGCACTAAATTTAGCTTACCACAATTCAAGTCGAAAATATCAGTAGAGCAAATTTTTATATTTTATACGCAATAAAATTATCTCACCACAACACTAGTCGAAAATATCAATACAGCAATTTTACACAGTAAAATATGTCAACGGTAGAAAATATCAATAGAACAAATTTTCATATAATATATTCAATAAAATTATCTCACCACAACACTAGTCGAAAATATCAATAGAGCAAATTTTAAACAATAA
The DNA here is from genome assembly GCF_051020765.1 of Lasioglossum baleicum. NCBI lineage: Eukaryota > Metazoa > Arthropoda > Insecta > Hymenoptera > Halictidae > Lasioglossum > Lasioglossum baleicum. Next base: position 3,816 of record NW_027470568.1, read on the forward strand.
AATTTGACAACAGTAGAAAACGAAAATGGAATAAATTTTCATATTGTATACGAAATAAAATTAGTTCACCACAATACCATTCGAAAATATCTATACAGCCAATATTACACTATAATATTTGTCAACAGCAGAAAATTTCAATACAACAAATTTCCACATTATATGTGGAATAAAATTAGCACACGACAATACTAGTCGAAAATATCGATACATCAAAATTTACATAATACATAATAAGATTTGTCATCCGTAGAAAATTTCAGTTGGTCAAATTTTCATATTATGTATGCAATAGAATAATCACACCACCATACTAATCGAAATAACGGTAGAGCAAATTTTAATATTTTACATGCAGTAAAATTAGCTCACCACGATGATAGTCGAAAATATCAATTGAGCAAATATAACATATTATATATGCTGTAAAATTAGCTCACCACAATAATAGTCGAAAATATCAATTGAGCAAATTTAACATATTATATATGCTGTAAATTAGCTCACCACAATAATAGTCGATAATATCAATAGAGCAAATTTTACACAATACAATTTGACAACGGTAGAAAATTCCAGCAGAACAAATTTTCATATTGTATACCCAATAAAATTAGGGCACGACAGTCCTAGTCGAAATATCAGTAGAGCTAATTTTCATATTCTATTCGCCATAAGCTTCGCTCACCACAATACTAGTTGAAAATATCGTGTACATCAAATTTTCATATTAAATGTGCAATGAAATTAGCTCATCACGATACAAGTCGAAAATATCAGTAGTGCAAATTTTAATATTATATGTTCCATAAGCTTAGCTCACCACAATAATAGTCGAAAATATCGTGTACATCAAATTTTCATGTTATATGTGCAATAAAATTGGATCACCACAATACTAGTCGAACATATCAGTAGAGATAATTTCTATATTATATATGCAGGAAAATTAGGTCTACACATTACTAGTGGAAAATATAAGCAGAGCAAATTTTAATATAATATACGCAGAAAAATTATCTCCCCACAATACTAATCGAAAATATCAGTAAACCAAATTTTCATATTTCATATGCAATAAAAATAGCTCACCACAATATTAGTCGAAAATATCAGTAGAGAAAATTTTCACGTTATATATGCAATAAAATTAGCTCACAACAATACAACACGAATATGTCAACACAGCAAATTTTCATATTATTTGTGCAATAAAACTAGCTCACGACAGTACTAGTCGAAGATATCAGAAGAGCAAATTTTCGTATTATATATGCAGTGAAATTAGCTCCCAACAATACTAGTTGAACATATCAGTAGAACAAGTTTTCATGTTATACATGCAATAAAATTACCTCACCACAATACTAGTTGAACATATCAGTAGAACAAGTTTTCATGTTATACATGCAATAAAATTACGTCACCACAATACAAGTCGAAAATATCAGTAGAGCAAATTTTCATATTATATATGCAGTAAAATTGGCTCCCAACAATACTAGTGGTACATATCAGTAGAACAAGTTTTCATGTTATACATGCAATAAAATTACCTCACCACAGTACAAGTCGAAAATATCAGTAGAGCAAATTTTCATATTATATATGCAGTAAAATTGGCTCCCAACAATACTAGTGGTACATATCAGTAGAACAAGTTTTCATGTTATACATGCAATAAAATTACCTCACCACAATACTAGTTGAACATATCAGTAGAACAAGTTTTCATGTTATACATGCAATAAAATTACCTCACCACATTACAAGTCGAATATATCAGTAGAGCAAATTTTCATATTATATATGCAGTAAAATTGGCTCCCAACAATACTAGTGGTACATATCAGTAGAACAAGTTTTAATGTTATACATGCAATAAAATTACCTCACCACAGTACTAGTCGAAAATAACAGAAGAGCAAATTGTCATATTATATATGCAGTAAAATTAGATCCCAACAATACTAGTGGAACATATCACTAGAGCAAGTTTTCATTTTATATATGCAATAAAATTAGCTCACCACAACACTAGTCGAAAATAACAGGAGAGCAAATTTTCATATTATATATGCAATAAAATTAGCTAACCTCAATACTATTCGAAAATATCAGTAGACCAAATTTTCATGTTATATATGCAGTCAAATTAGCTCTCAATAATACTAGTGGAACATATCAGTAGAGCAAGTTTTCATATTATATATGCAATAAAATTAGCTTACCACAATACTAGTCGAAAATATCAGTAGAGCAAATTTTCATATTATATATGCAGTAAAATAAGCACCCAAGAATACTAGTGTAACATATCAGTAGAACAAGTTTTCATATTATATACGCAATAGAATTAGCTAACCAGATTACTTTCGAAAATTTTAGTAGGGCAAATTTTCATGTTATACATGCAATAAAATTACCTCACCACAGTACAAGTCGAAAATATCAGTAGAGCAAATTTTCATATTATATATGCAGTAAAATTGGCTCACCACAATACTAGTTGAAAATAACAGGAGAGCAAATTTTCATATTATATCTGCAGTTAAATTAGCTCCCAACAATACTAGTGGAACATATCAGTAGTCCAAATTTTCATATTACATATGCAGTAAAATTAGCTCACCGCAATAATAGTCGACAATATCAGTTGTGCAGATTTACGTGTTATATATGCAATAAAATTAGCTCAGCACAATAATAGTCGATAATATCAGTAGTGCAAATTTTACACAATACAATTTGACAACGGTAGAAAATTCCAGCAGAACAAATTTTCATATTGTATACCCAATAAAATTAGAGCACGACAATACTAGTCGAAATATCAGTAGAGCAAATTTTCATATTCTATTCGCCATAAGCTTCGCTCACCAAAATACTAGTCGAAAATATCGTGTACATCAAATTTTCATATTAAATGTGCAATGAAATTAGCTCGTCACGATACAAGTCGAAAATATCAGTAGTGCAAATTTTAATATTATATGTTCCATAAGCTTAGCCCACCACAATTCTAGTCGAAAATATCGTGTACATCAAATTTTCATGTTATATGTGCAATAAAATTAGCTCAGCACAATAATAGTCGATAATATCAGTAGTGCAAATTTTACACAATACAATTTGACAACGGTAGAAAATTCCAGCAGAACAAATTTTCATATTGTATACCCAATAAAATTAGAGCACCACAATACTAGTCGAACATATCAGTAGAGTTAATTTCTATATTATATATGCAGGAAAATTAGGTCTACACAATACTAGTGGAAAATATAAGCAGAGCAATTTTTAATATAATATACGCAGTAAAGTTATCTCCCCACAATACTAATCGAAAATATCAGTAGACCAAATTTTCATATTTCATATGCAATAAAAATAGCTCACCACAATATTAGTCGAAAATATCAGTAGAGAAAATTTTCATATTATGTATGCAATAAAATTAGCTCACAACAATACAACACGAATATGTCAACACAGCTAATTTTCATATTATTTGTGCAATAAGACTAGCTCACGACAGTACTAGTCGAAGATATCAGAAGAGCAAATTTTCGTATTATATATGCAGTGAAATTAGCTCCCAACAATACTAGTTGAACATATCAGTTGAGCAAGTTTTCGTATTATATATGCAATAAAATTAGCTACCACAGTACTAGTCGAAAATATCAGTAGAACAAATTTTCATATTATATATGCAGTAAAATTGGCTCCCAACAATACTAGTGGTACATATCAGTAGAACAAGTTTTCATGTTATACATGCAATAAAATTACCTCACCACAATACTAGTCGAAAATATCAGTAGAGCAAATTTTCATATTATATATGCAATATAATGAACTCACCACAATTGTAGTCGAAAATATCGGTTGAGCAAATGTTCATATTATATATGCAACAAAATAGGCTCACCGTAATACTAGTCGATAATAACAGTAGAGCAAATTTTCATATTATATATGCAATAAAGTTAGCTCACAACAATACTAGTCGATAATATCAGTAGAGCAAATTTTCATATTATATCTGGAGTAAAATTAGCTCCCAACAATACTAGTGGAACATATCAGTAGACCAAATTTTCATATTACATATGCAGTAAAATTAGCTCACCGCAATAATAGTCGACAATATCAGCAGTGCAGATTTACGTGTTATATATGCAATAAAATTATCTCAGCACATTAATAGTCGATAATATTAGTAGTGCAAATTTTCATGTTGTATATGCAATAGAACTAGCTCACCACAATACCAGTCGAACATGTCAGTAGAGCATGTTTTCATAGTATATATGCAATAAAATTAGCTCACCACAGTACTAGTCGAAAATATCAGATGAAAAAATTTTCATCATATATATGCAATAAAATTAGCTGACCGCAATATTAGTGCACACATCGGCAGAGCAAAATTTCATATTACGTATGCAACAAAATTAGCACACCACAGTACTAGTCGATACTATCAGTAGGGCAAAATTTCATATTACATATGTAATGAAATTAGCTCTCCAGAACACTAGTCGAATATATCAGTAGATAAAATTTCCATATTATATATGCAATAAAATTATCTCATCACAATACTAGTCGAAAATATCAATGGAGCAAATTTTACACAATAAAATTTGTCAACCATAGCAAATTACAACAGAACAAATTTTCGTATTATATATGCAGTAAGATTAGCTCACAACAATACTTGTCGAAAATATCAGTAGAGCAAATTTTCGTATTACATATGCAATAAAATTAGCTCACGATAACACTAGTCGAATATATCAGTGGAGCAAATTTTCGTATTATATTTGCAATAAAATTAGCTAACCACAATACTATTCGAAAATATCAGTAGAGCAAGTTTTAATATTATATATGCAAGAAAATTTGCTCACCACAGTACTAGTCGAAAATAACAGAAGAGCAAATTTTCATATTATATATGCAGTAAAATTAGATCCCAACAATACTAGTGGAACATATCACTAGAGCAAGTTTTCATTTTATATATGCAATAAAATTAGCTCACCACAACACTTGTCGAAAATAACAGAAGAGCAAATTTTCATATTATATATGCAATAAAATTAGCTAACCTCAATACTATTCGAAAATATCAGTAGACCAAATTTTCATGTTATATATGCAGTCAAATTAAATCTCAATAATACTAGTGGAACATATCAGTAGAGCAAGTTTTCATATTATATATGCAATAAAATTAGCTTACCACAATACCAGTCGAAATTATCAGTAGAGCAGATTTTCATATTATATGTGTAATAAAATTAGCTCACCACAATACTATTCGAAAATGACAATAGATCGAATTTTACACAATACAATTTGTCAACAGTACAAAAATTCAATAGAACGAATTTTCATATTATATACGCAATAAAAATAGCTCACAATAATACTAGTCAAAAATATCAGTAGCGCAAACATTCATTTCATATATGCAATAAAATTAGCTCACCACAATACTAGTCGCAAATATCAGTAGTGAAAAGTTACATATTATATACGCAATAAAATTAGCTCACCACAATACTAGACGAAATTATCAGTAGAGCAAATTTTCATATTATCTATACAATAAAATTAGCTCAAAACAATACTAGTCGAAAATATCAATTGAAGAAATTTTCATATTATATACGCAATAAAATTAGCTCACCACGATACTAGTCGATAGTATCAGTGGAGCAAGTTTTCATATTACAAATGCAATTAAATTAACGCACCACAATACTAGCAGAAAGTATCGATAGATCAAATTTTGCACAATAAAATTTGTCATCAGTATAAAATTTCAATAGAACAAGTTTTCATATTATATATGCAATAAGATTAGCCCTCCCAATACTAGTAGAAAATATCAATTGAACAAATTTTAGTATTATATATGCAATAAAATTGGATCACCACAATACTAGTCGAAAATATCAGTTCAGTAAATATTCATATTATATATCCAATAAAATTATCTCACCACAATAACAGTCGGAAATATCAATAGAGCAAATTTTCATATTATATATGCAATGAAATTAGCTCGCCACAATACTAGAGGAAAATATCAATAGATAAAATTATAAACAAGAAAATTTGGCATCAGTAGAAAATTTCATTAGAACATATTTTTATATTATATTCGCAATAAAATTAGCTCACCAAAAATACTAGTCGAAAATATAACTAGATCAAATTGTCATATTATATATGCAACAAAATTACCTCACCACAATAAAGGTCGAAAATATAAATAAAGTAAATTTTCATATTATATATGCAATAAAATTAGCTCACCACAATAATAGTCGAAAATATCAATAGAGAAATATACATATTATATGTGTAACAAAATTAGATCACAAATATACTAGTCGAAAATATCAATAGATCAAACTTTACACAATAAAATTTGTCATCAGTAGGAAATTTCATTCAATAGAACAAATCTTCATATTACATATGCAATAAAATTAGCTGACCACAATACTAGTAGAAAATATCAGTATAGCAAATTTTCATATTATATATGGAATAACATTAGCTCACGACAATACTAGTCGAAAGTATCAGTAGAGCAATCTTTAAACAATAAAATCTGTCATCAGTAGATAATTTCAATAGAACAAATTTTCATATTATACATGCGATAAAATTAGCTCACCGCAATACTAGTCGACAATCTCAATGGAACAATTTTTCTTGTTATATATGCAATAAAATTGGTGGACCACATTATAAGTCGAAAATATCAGTAGAGCAAATTTTCATACTACATATGCAAAAAGTTAGCACACCACAATACCAGTCGAAAATAACAACAGAGCATATTTTACATAATAAAATTTGCCATCAGTAGAAAATTTCAATACAACAAATTTTCATATTATACATGCAATAAAATTGGCTCACCACAATACTAGTCGTCAATATCAGTAGTGCAAATTTTCATATTCTACATGCAATAAAATTGGCTCGCCACAATACTACTCGATAAGATCAGTAGATAAAATTTTCATATTATATACGCAATAAAATTAGCTCACCTCAATAATAGTCGGAAATAACAATAGAGCAAATTTTACGCAATAATATTTGTCAACAGTAGAAAATTTCAAAACAACAATGTTTCATATTGTGCACGCAATAATATTAGCTAACCACAATACTAGTCGACAATCTCAATGGAACAATTTTTCTTGTTATATATGCAATAAAATTGGTGGACCACATTATAAGTCGAAAATATCAGTAGAGCAAATTTTCATACTACATATGCAAAAAGTTAGCACACCACAATACCAGTCGAAAATAACAACAGAGCATATTTTACACAATATAATTTGTGAACAGTAGAATATTGCAATCCAATATATTTTCATATTATATTTGCATTAAAATTAGCTCACCACAATACTAGTCGAAAATATCAGTAGTGAAGATTTACATATCATATAAGCAATAAAACTACCCCACTCCAAAACTATTCGAAAATATCAATACAATAAATTTTCATATTATATATGCAATAAAATTAGCTCATGACAATACTAGTCGAAAATACCACTAGATCTAATTTTACACAATAAAATTTGTCATCGGTAGAGAAGTTCCTTCGATAGAACAAATCTCCATACTATATATGCAATAAAATTAGCTTACCACGATAATAGTCGAAAAATTCAATACAGAAATTTTCATATTATATATGCAATAAAACTAGCACACCACAATACTAGCCAAAAATAACAATAGAGCAAATTTTACTCAATAAAATTTGTCAACAGTAGAAAATTTCAATAGATTGAACTTTCATATTATAAACACAATAAAATTAGCTCACCACAACACTAGACGAAAATATCAGTAGAGCAAATTTTCATATTATATATCCAATAAAATTAGCTCATCACAATGCTAGACGAAAATACAAGTTGACCAATTTTTCATATTATGTATTCAGTAACATCAGCTAACCACAATGCTAGTCGAAAATATAACTAGTGCGAATTTTCATATTACATGTGCAATAAAATTATCTCATCACAATACTGGTCGGAAATATCACTAGATCAAATTCTCATATTATATATGCAATGAAAATGGCTCATCGCAATGCTAGTCGATTATATCAGTACAGCAAATTTTCATACTATATATGCAATCAAATTAGCTCACAACAATACTAGTCGAAAATATCAGTATGGCAAATATTCGTATCATATACGCATTAAAATTAGATCACCACAATGCTAGACGAAAATACAAGTTGATCAATTTTTCATATTATATACGCAATAACATCAGCTCACCACAATACTAGTCGAAAATATCACTAGAGCAAATTGTCATATTATATATCCAGTAAAATTGTCTCACCACAATAATAGTCGAATGTAGCAACAGAGCAAATTTTCATATTATATATGCAATAAAATTATCTCACCACAACACTAGTCGAAAATATCAATACAGCAAATTTTACACAGTAAAATATGTCAACGGTAGAAAATATCAATAGAACAAATTTTCATATAATATATTCAATAAAATTATCTGACCACAACACTAGTCGAAAATATCAATAGAGCAAATTTTAAACAATAAAATTTGACAACAGTAGAAAACGAAAATGGAATAAATTTTCATATTGTATACGAAATAAAATTAGTTCACCACAATACCATTCGAAAATATCTATACAGCCAATTTTACACAATAATATTTGTCAACAGCATAAAATTTCAATACAACAAATTTCCACATTATATGTGGAATAAAATTAGCACACCACAATACTCTTCAAAAATATCAATAAAGCAAATTTTCATATTTTACATGCAATAAAATTGGCTCAGCACAATAGTAGTCGAAAATATCTGTAGCGCAAATTTATATAATATATATGCAATAAAATTATCTCACCACAACACTAGTCGAAAATATAAATAGAGCAAATATTACACAACAAAATTTGTCAACGGTACAAATTTACAATAGAAGAAATTCTCATATTATACACGCCATAAAGTTTGCTACCCACAATACTAGTCGAAAATATCAATACATCAAAATTTACATAATAAGATTTGTCATCCGTAGAAAATTTCAGTTGGTCAAATTTTCATATTATGTATGCAATAGAATAATCACACCACCATACTAATCGAAATAACGGTAGAGCAAATTTTTATATTTTATATGCAGTAAAATTAGCTCACCACGATGATAGTCGAAAATATCAATTGAGCAAATTTAACATATTATATATGCAGTAAAATTAGCTCACCACAATAATAGTCGAAAATATCAATTGAGCAAATTTAACATATTATATATGCTGTAAAATTAGCTCACCACAATAATAGTCGATAATATCAATAGAGCAAATTTTACACAATACAATTTGGCAACGGTAGAAAATTCCAGAAGAACAAATTTTCATATTGTATACCCAATAAAACCAGAGCACGACAATACTAGTCGAAATATCAGTAGAGCAAATTTTCATATTCTATTCGCCATAAGCGTCGCTCACCACAATACTAGTCGAAAATATTGTGTACATCAAATTTTCATATTAAATGTGCAATAAAATTGGCGCAGCACAATACCAGTCGACAATATCGGTAGTGCAAATTTTACATAATAAAATTTGTCAACAGTGGGAAATTTCAGTACAACATATATTCATATTATACATGCAGTAAATGTATGTCACCGAAATACTAGTCGAAATTATCAGTAGAGAAAATTTTCATATTATATATACACTTAAGTTTGCACAAGACAATACTAGTCCAATATATCAGTAGAGCATATGTTCATATTATATATGCAAGATGATTAGCAAACCACAATAAAAGTAGAAAGTATCAGTTGAGAATATTTTCATATTATATACGCAATAAAATAAGCTCCCCACAATAGTAGTCTAAAATATCAATAATACAAATTATACACAATATAACTTCTCAACACTAGAAAATTTTAATACAACATATTTTCACAGTATATATGCACTAATATTATCTCACCAAAGTACTATTCGAAATTATCAGTTGAGAAAATAATCATATTATACATGCAATAAAATTAGCTCACCAAAATCCTAGCCGACAATATCAGTACATAAAATTTTTCTTATTACATACGCAATAAAATTTGCTAACCACCAATATACTAGTCGAAAATAACAATACAGCAAATTTTCATATTATATATGCAACGAAGTTAGCACACCACAATACTAGTCGAATATATCGGTATAGCAAATTTTCATGTCATATATGCAAGAAGATTAGCAAACCACAATACTAGTCGAAAATATCAGTTGAGAAAATTTTTCATATTATATGCGCAATAAAATTAGCTCACCACCAATATACTAGTCGAAAATGACAATAGAGCAAATTTTCATATTGTATATGCAATAATATTAGATCACCACAATAATACTCGAAAATATAAATAGAGCAAAATTTCAAAAGTAAAATTTGTCAACAGTAGAAAATTTCAATAGAACAAATTATCGTACCGTGTACGCAATGAAATTGGCACACAACTATACTAGACTAAAATATCAGTAGGTCAAATCTTTATATTATATATGCAATAAAATTAGGGCACCACAGTATTAGTCGAAAATATCGGTAGAGACAATTTTCATATTATATATGCAATGAAATTAGCTCACCACAGTAACAGCCGAAGATATTAATGGAGCAAATTTTGCACAATAAAATTTGTCAACAGTAGAAAATTTGAAAACAACAAATTTTCATAGTATAAATGCAATAACATAAGCTGATCACACTAATAGTCGAAAATATCAATAGAGTCAATTTTCATATTATATATGCAAAGAAATTAGCTTACCACAATACCAGCAGAAGATATTAATGCAGCAAATTTTACACAATAAAATTTGTCTACAGTAGAAAATTTCAAAACAACAAAGATTCATATTATACACGCAATAAAATTAGGTCACCACAATACTAGTCGAAAATATGAATAGAAGAAATTATACACAATATAATTTGTCAACAGTAGAAAATTTCAAAGCACCAAATTTTCATATTATACACGCAATAAAATTAGGTCACCATAATAATAGTCGAAAATATCAGTAAGAGACAATTTTCGTATTATATATGCAATGAAATTAGCTCACCAGAATAGTAGTCGAATGTACCAGTAAACCAAATTTTCGTATTATATATGCAATGTAATTAATTCAAAACGATACTAGTCGAAAATATCAGTAAAGAATATTTTCATATTATATATGCAATAACATAAGCTGATCACACTAATAGTCGAAAATATCAATAGAGTCAATTTTCATATTATATATGCAATGAAATTAGCTTACCACAATACCAGCAGAAGATATTAATGCAGCAAATTTTACACAATAAAATCTGTCATCAGTACCAAATTTCAATAGAACAAATTTTCATATTATACACGCAATAACATTAGCTCACCATAATAATAGTCGAAAATATCAGTAAGAGACAATTTTCATATTATATATGCAATGAAATTAGCTCTCCAGAATAGTAGTCGAATGTACCAGTAAACCAAATTTTCGTATTATATATGCAATGTAATTAATTCAAAACGATACTAGTCGAAAATATCAGTAAAGAATATTTTCATATTATATATGCAATAACATTAGCTCACCACAATACTACTCGAGAATATCAGTAGATCAATTTTTCACATTATATATGGAATAAAATTAGCCCACAACAATACTGGTCGAAAGTATCAGTAGAGCAAGCTTTAAACAATAAAATCTGTCATCAGTACCAAATTTCAATAGAACAAATTTTCATATTATACATGCAATAAAATTAGCTCTCCGCAATACTAGTCGACAATATCAATATAAGAATTTTTCGTGTTATATATGCAATAAAATTAGCTCACCACGACAGTAGCCGAAAATTTCCGTAGAGCAAATTTAAATATTAAATATGCAATGAAATTGGCTCACCACAATACTAGGCGAATATATCAGTAGAACAAAATTGAGGCAATAAAGTTTGGCATCAGTAGAAAATTTCAATAGATCAAATTATCATATTATATACCCTATAAAATTAGCTCCCCACAATACTGGGCGAGAATATCAGTAGAGAAAATTTTCATATTATATATGCAATATAATCAATTCACTACAATACTAGTCGAAAATATGAGTAAACCAAATATTCATATTATATATGCAATTAAATTGGTGAACCACATTATAAGTCGAAAATATCAGTAGAGCAAATTTTCATACTATATATGCAAAAACTTAGCACACCACAATACTAGTCGAAAATAACAACAGAGCAAATTTTACATAATAAAATTTGCCATCAGTAGAAAATTTCAGTACAACAAATTTTCATATTATACATGCAATAAAATTGGCTCACCACAATACTAGTCGAAAATATGAATAGAAGAAGTTATACACAATATAATTTGTGAACAGTAGAATATTGCAATTCAATATATTTTCATATTATATATGCATTAAAATTAGGTCACCACAATACTAGTCGAAAATATCAGTAGTGAAAATTTTCATAACATATATGCAATAAAATTAGCTCAGCACAATGCTAGACGATAATATCAGTAGAGCAAATTATCATATTATATATGCAATGAAATTGGCTCACCACAATAGTAGTCAAAAATATCAGTAGAGCATATTTTCATAATATATATGCAATAAGATTAGCTCACCACAATACTACTCGAGAATATCAGTAGAACAATTTTTCATATTATATATGGAATAAAATTAGCTCACACCAATACTAGGCGAAAGAATCAGTAGTGCAGGCTTTAAACAATAAAATCTGTCATCAGTACCAAATTTCAATAGAACAAAGTTTCATATTATACATGCAATGAAATTAGATCACCGCAATACTAGTCGACAATATAAATAGAACAATTTTGCAAGTTATATATGCATTAAAATTAGCTCACCACGACAGTAGCCGAAAATTTCGGTAGAGCAAATTTAAATATTATATATGCAATGAAATTAGCTCACCACAATACTAGGCGAATATATCAGTAGAACAAAATTGAGGAATTAAAGTTTGGCATCAGCAGAAAATTTCAATAGATACAAGTATCATATTATATACACTATAAAATTAGCTCACCACAATACTGGGCGAGAATATCAGTAGAGCATATTTTCATATTATATATGCAATAAGATTAGCCCTACCAATGCTAGTGGAAAATATCAATTGAACAAATTTGAATATTATATATGCAATAAAATTAGATCATCACAATACTAGTCGAAAATATCACTAGATCAAATTTTCATACTGTATATGCAATAAAATTAGCTCACCACAATACTAGTCGAAAATAGCAATAGAGCAAATTTTACAAAATAATATTTATCAACAGCAGAAAATTCAATAGAACGAATTTTCATATTATATACGCAATAAAAATAGCTCACAATAATACTAGTCGAAAATATCAGTAGCGCAAACATTCATTCCATATATGCAATAAAATTAGCATACCACAATACTAGTCGCAAATATCAGGAGAGGAAATATTAATATTATGTATGCAATAAAATTAGATGACCACGATACTAGTCGAAAATATCTGTAGAGCAAATTTTCATACTGTATATGCAATAAAATTAGCTCACCACAATACTAGTCGAAAATAGCAATAGAGCAAATTTTACAAAATAATATTTATCAACAGCAGAAAATTTCAATTGAACGAATTTTCATATTATATGCGCAATGAAATTGGCTCACCACAATACTAGTCGAAAATATCAGTAGTGAAAAGTTACATATTATATACGCAATAAAATTAGCTCACCACAATACTTGACGAAATTATCAGTAGAGCAAATTTTCATATTGTCTATACAATAAAATTAGCTCAATACAATACTAGTAGAAAATATCAATTGAAGAAATTTTCATATTATATACGCAATAAAATTAGCTCACCACGATACTAGTCGATACTATCAGTGGAGCAAGTTTTCATATTACATATGCAATTAAATTAACGCACCAGAATACTAGCAGAAAGTATCGATAGATCAAATTTTGGACAATAAAATTTGTCATCAGTATAAAATTTCAATAGAACAAATTTTCATATTATATACCCAATAAAATTAGCTTACCACAATACTAGTCGAAAATATCACTAGATCAAATATCACAAAATAAAACGTGTCATCTGTAGAAACTTTCATTAAATACAACAAAGTTTCATATTATACATGCAATAAAATTAGCTCACCACAATACTTGTTGAAAATATCAATACATCCAATTATAAACAATAAAATCTTTCATCAGTAGAAAATTTCAATTGAACAAATTTTCGTATTTTATATGCAAGAAAATTAGCTCATCACAATGCTAGTCGAAAATATCACTAGATCAAATTTCACAAAGTAAAATGTTTCATCTGTAGAAAATTTCATTAAATAGATCCCATCTTCATAATATGTATTCAATAAAATTTGCTCAACACAATACTAGTCGAAAATATCAGTAGAGTAAATTTTCATATTATATATGCAATAAAATTAGCTCACAACAATTCTAGTCGAAAATATCAGTAGTGTAAGTTTTCATATTATATTTGCAATAAAAGTAGCCCACCCCAATGCCAGTGGAAAAAATCAATACAACAAATATTCATATTATATATGCAACAAAATTAGATCACCATAATGCTAGTCGAATATATCAGTAGAGGAAATTTCCATAGTATATATGCAATAAAATTAGCTAACCACAATACGAGTCGAAAATATATGTAGAGCAAATTTTCATATTATATACGCAATAAAATTAGCTCACCACAATACTAGTCGAAAATATCAATAGATCAAACTTACATATTATATATGCAATAAAATTAGATCACCACGATGCTAGTCGATAGTATCAGAGAAGCAAATTTACATTTTATATATAGAATAAAATTAGATCACAACAATACTTGTCGAATATATGAGTAGATCAAATTTTTATATTATATATGCAATAAAATTAGCTCCCACGATACTAGTCGAAAATATCAATAGAGAAATATTCATATTATATGTGTAATAAAATTAGCTCACCACAATACTAGTCGAAAATAACAATATACCGAATTTTACACAATACAATTTGTCAACAGTACAAAAAATTCAATAGAACGAATTTTCATATTATATACGCAATAAAAATAGCTCACAATAATACTAGTCGAAAATATCAGTAGCGCAAACATTCATTTCATATATGCAATAAAATTAGCTCACCAGCAATACTAGTCGCAAATATCAGGAGAGGAAATATTAATATTATGTATGCAATAAAATTAGATCACCACGATACTAGTCGAAAATATTTGTAGAGCAAATTTTCATACTATATATGCAATTAAATTAACGCACCACAATACTAGCAGAAAGTATCGATAGATCAAATTCTGCTCAATAAAATTTGTCATCTGTATAAAATTTCAATAGAACAAATTTTCATATTATATACCCAATAAAAGTAGCTTACCACAATACTAGTCGAAAATATCACTAGATCAAATATCACAAAATAAAACGTGTCATCTATAGAAAATTTCATTAAATAGATCACATCTTCATAATGTGTATTCAATAAAATTTGCTCAACACAATACTAGTCGATAATATCAGTAGAGTAAATTTTCATATTATATATGCAATAAAATTAGCTCACAACAATACTAGTCGAAAATATCAGTAGTGTAAGTTTTCATATTATATATCCAATAAAATTAGCTCAACACAATACTAGCCGATTATACGAGTAGAGCAAATATTCATATTGTATATGCAATGAAATTGGCTCACCACAAAACTAGTCGAATATATCAGTAGAACAAACATACATTTTATATATGCAATAAAATTATCTCACCACTATATTTGTCGATAGTACCAAAGATCAAATTTTACACAGTAAAATTTCTCATCAGTAGGAAATTTCATTCAATAGAACAAATCTTTATATTATATATGCAATAAAATTAGCTCACCACAATACTAGTCCAAAATATCGGTATGTCAAATTTTCATATTATATATGCAATAACATCAGCTCACCACAATACTAGTCGAAAATATCACTAGAGCAAATTTTCATATTACATATGCAATAAAATTACCTCAGCACAATACTGGTCGAAAATATAAATACAGTAAATTTTCATATTATACATGCAATAAAATTATCTCCCCACTATACTTGTCGATATTATCAATAGATCAAATTTTACACAGTAAAATTTCTCATCAGTAGGAAATTTCATTCAATAGAACAAATCTTTATATTATATATGCAATAAAATTAGCTCACAACGATAAGTCGAAATATCAGTAGAGCAAATTTTAATATTATATATCCAATAAAATTAGCTCAACACAATACTAGCCGATTATACGAGTAGAGCAAATATTCATATTGTATATGCAATGAAATTGGCTCACCACAAAACTAGTCGAATATATCAGTAGAACAAACATACATTTTATATGTGCAATAAAATTATCTCACCACTATATTTGTCGATAGTACCAATAGATCAAATTTTACACAGTAAAATTTCTCATCAGTAGGAAATTTCATTCAATAGAACAAATTTTTCTATTATATATGCAATAAAATTAGCTCACCACAATACAAGTCGAAAATGTCAATGGAGCAAATTTTCATATTATATATGGAATAAAATTAGCTCACCACTATACTTGTCGATAGTATCAATAGATCAAATTTTACACAGTAAAATTTCTCATCAGTAGGAAATTTCATTCATTAGAACAAATCTTTCTATTATATATGCAATAAAATTAGCTCACCACAATACTAGTCCAAAATATCGGTATGTCAAATTTTCATATTATATATGCAATAAAATTAGCTCACCAAAATATTAGTCTGAAACATCAGTAGATCAAGTTTTCATATTATATGTGCAATACAATTAGCTCACCACGATACTAGACGAAAATATCAGTACAGCAAATTTTCATATTATATATGCAATAAAATTAGCTCACCACAATACTAGTCTAAAATATCAGTAGTGCAAATTTTCATATACATATGCAATAAAATTAGCCTACCACAATAGAAGTCGAAAATATCAGTAGAGCAAATTTTCATATTATATATGCAATGAAATTAGCTCACCACAATATTAGTCTGAAACACCAGTAGATCAAATTTTCATATTATATATGCAATACAATTAGCTCACCACGATACTAGACGAAAATATCTGTACAGCAAATTTTCATATTATACATGCAATAAAATCTGCCCACAACAATACTAGTCGAAAATATCAGTAGTGAAGATTTACATATCATATATGCAATAGAACTAGCCCACCGCAAAACTATTCGAAAATATCGATACAACAAATTTTCATATTATACATGCAATAACATCAGCTCACCACAATACTAGTCGAAAATATCAGTAGAGCAAATTGTCATATTATATATGCAATAAAATTACCTCTCCACAATACTGCATGAAAATATCAATAGAATAAATTTTCATATGATACATGCAATAAAATTAGCTCACCGCAATACAAGTCGGTAATATCACTAGATCAAATTTTCATATTATATATGCAATGAAAATAGCTCATCACAATGGTAGTCGAATATATCAGTACAGCAAACTTTCATACTATATATGCAATAAAAGTAGCTCACCGCAATGCTAGACTAAAATACAAGTTGAGCAATTGTTCATATTATATATTCAATAACATCAGCTCACCACAATACTAGTCGAAAATATCACTAGAGCAAATTGTCATATTATATATCCAGTTAAATTGTCTCACCACAATAATAGTCGAATGTATCAATAGAGCAAATTTTCATATTATATATGCAATAAGATTAGCTCACCACAATACTACTCGAGAATATCAGTAGAACAATTTTTCATATTATATATGGAATAAAATTAGCTCACACCAATACTAGGCGAAAGAATCAGTAGAGCAGGCTTTAAACAATAAAATCTGTCATCAGTACCAAATTTCAATAGAACAAAGTTTCATATTATACATGCAATGAAATTAGATCACCGCAATACTAGTCGACAATATAAATAGAGCAAATTGTCATATTATATATCCAGTAAAATTGTCTCACCACAATAATAGTCGAAAATATCAGTAGAGCAAATTTTCATATTATATATCCAATAAAATTAGCTCAACACAATACTAGCCGATTATACGAGTAGAGCAAATATTCATATTGTATATGCAATGAAATTAGCTCACCACAAAACTAGTCGAATATATCAGTAGAACAAACATACATGTTATATATGCAATAAAATTATCTCACCACTATACTTGTCTATAGTATCAATAGATCAAATTTTACACAGTAAAATTTCTCATTAGTGGGAAATTTCATTCAATAGAACAAATCTTTCTATTATATATGCTATAAAATTTGCTCACCACAATAGGAGTCGAAAATATCAGTAGAGAAAATTTTCATATTATATATCCAATAAAACTAGCCTAACACAAAACTATCCGATTATATGAGTAGGGCGCATTTTCATATTATATATGGAACAAAAATTAGCTCACCACGATACTAGTCGAAAATGTCAATGGAGGAAATTTTCATATTATATATGGAATAAAATTAGCTCACCACAATACTAGACGAAAATATCAGTACAGCAAATTTTCATATTATATATCCAATAAAATTAGCTCAAACCAATACTAGCCTAAAATATCAGTAGGGCAAATTTTCATATACATATGCAATAAAATTAGCCTAACACAATACTAGACGAAAATATCAGTGCAGCTAATTTTCATATTATACATGCAATAAAATTAGCTCGCCACAATATTCGATGAAAATATCAATAGATCCAATTATAAACTATAAAATTTGTCATCAGCAGAAAATTTCATTACAAACTAATTTTCATATCATATGCGCAATAAAATTAGCTCACCACGATACTAGTCGAAAATATGAGTGGAGGTAATTTTCATACTATATATGCAATAAAATTAGCTCACCAAAATACTAGTCGAAAATATCAGTATGGCAAATATTCATATCATATACGCAATAAAATTAGATCACCAATATACTAGTCGAAAATATCAATACATCAAACTTTACACAATAAAATTTGTCATCAGTAGGAAATTTCATTCAATAGAACAAATCTTCATATTATATATGCAATAAAATTAGCTCACCACAATACTAGTAGAAAATATCAGTATAGCAAATTTTCATATTATATATTCAATAACATTAGCTCAGCACAATACTAGTCGAAAGTATCACTAGAGCAAGTTTTCATATTATACATGCAATAAAATGAGCTCACCACAATATTAGCTGAAAATATCAGTAGATCCAATTATAAACAATAAAATTTGTCATCAGTGAAAAATTTCATTACAACAAATTTTCATATCATATAAGCAACAAAATTAACTCACCGCAATGCTAAACGAAAATACAAGTTGAGCAATTGTTCATATTATATATTCAATAACATCAGCTCACCACAATACTAGTCGAAAATATCACTAGAGCAAATTTTCATATTATATATGCAATAAAATTACCTCTCCACAATACTGGATGAAAATATCAATAGAATAAATTTTCATATGATACAAGCAATAAAATTAGCTCACCGCAATACAAGTCGGTAATATCACTAGATCAAATTTTCATATTATATATGCAATGAAAATAGCTCATCACAATGCTAGTCGAATATATCAGTACAGCAAACTTTGATACTATATATGCAATAAAATTAGCTCACCGCAATGTTAGTCGAAAATATCGCTAGAGCAAATTGTCATATTATATATCCAGTTAAATTGTCTCGCCACAATAATAGTCGAATGTATCAATAGAGCAAATTTTCATATTATATATGCAATAAAATTATCTCCCCACTATACTTGTCGATAGTAACAATAGATCAAATTTTACACAGTAAAATTTCTCATCAGTAGGAAATTTCATTCAATAGAACAAATCTGTATATTATATATGCAATAAAATTAGCTCACAACGATACTGGTCGAAAATATCAGTAGAGCAAATTTTCATATTATATATCCAATAAAATTAGCTCAACACAATACTAGCCGATTATACGAGTAGAGCAAATATTCATATTGTATATGCAATGAAATTAGCTCACCACAAAACTAGTCGAATATATCAGTAGAACAAACATACATGTTATATATGCAATAAAATTATCTCACCACTATACTTGTCGATAGTATCAATAGATCAAATTTTACACAGTAAAATTTCTCATCGGTAGGAAATTTCATTCAATAGAACAAATCTTTCTATTATATATGCAATAAAATTTGCTCACCACAATAGGAGTCGCAAATGTCAGTAGAGAAAATTTTCATATCATGTATCCAATAAAACTAGCTCACCACAATACTAGTCGCAAATATTAGTAGAGCAAATTATCATATTACATATAGAATAACATTAGCTCACCACAATATTAGACGAAAATATAAGTAGAGCAAATTTTCATTTTATATGCGCAATAAAATTAACTCACCACAACACTAGTGGAAAATATCAGTAGAGCAAATTTTCATATTATATATGAAATGAAATTAGCTCACCACAAAACTAGTCGAATATATCAGTAGAGCAAACTTTAATGTTATATATGCAATAAAATTATCTCACCACTATACTTGTCGATAGTATCAATAGATCAAATTTTACTCAGTAAAATTTCTCATCACTAGGAAATTTCATTCGATAGAACAAATCTTTATATTATATATGCAATAAAATTAGCTCACAACGATACTAGTCGAAAATATCAGAAAAGTAAATTTTCATATTATATTTCCAATAAAATTAGCTCACCACAATAATTGTCGAAGTTATCGGTATAACAAATTCTCATATTATATATGCAACAAAATTAGCTCACCACAATACTAGTCGAAAATATCAGTGTAGCAAATTTTCATATTATATATGCAATAAGATTAGCTCACCACAATTCTAGTCGAAAATGTAACTAGAGCAAGTTTTCATATTATATATGCAATAACATCAACTCACCACAATACTAGTGGAAAATATCACAAGAGTTAATTTTCACATTATATATGCAATGAAATCAGCTCACCACAATACTAGCCGAAAATATCAGTAGAGCAAATTTTCTTATTATATATGCAATGAAAATACCTCACCACAATACTAGTCGAATATATCAGTAGTGCAAATTTTCATACTATATATGCAATAAAATTAGCTCACCACAATACTAGTCGCAAATATTAGTACAGCAAATTATCATATTATATATAGTATAACATTAGCTCACCACAATATTAGACGAAAATATAAGTAAAGCAAATATTCATATTATATATTCAATAAAATTAGTTCACCACAATTGTGGTCGAAAATATCACTAGATCAAACTTTCGTATTATACATGCAATGAAAATAGCTCACCACAATGCTAGTTCAATATATCAGGAGAGAAAATCTCCATACTATATACGCAATGAAATTATCTCACCACGCTACTAGTGGAAAATATCAATAGATCAATTTTACACAATAAAATTTGACATCAGTAGAAAATTTCATTCGAACAAATTTCCATATTATATACGCAATATAATTAGCTCACCACAATACTAGACAAAAACATAAGTAGTGAAAATTTTCATATAATATATGCAATAACATCAGCTCACCACAAAACTAGTCGAAAATATCACAAGAGAAAATTTTCATATTATATATGAATTAAAATTAGCTCACCACAGTACTAGTCGAAAATATCAGTATTGAAAATTTTCATATCACATATGCAATAAAATTAGCACTCCACAATACTATTCGAAAATATCAATAGAGAAAATTTTACAAAATGTAATATGTCATAAGTAGAAAATTGCAATAAAGTATATTTTCATATTATACATGCAATACAACTAGCTCACCACAATACTTGTCAAAATTATCAGTATGTAAAATTTTCATATTATATACGAAATAAAATTAGCTGACCACATTACTAATAGAAAATATCACAAGAGAAAATTTTCATATTATATATGAATTAAAATTAGCTCACCACAGTACTAGTCGAAAATATCAGTATTGAAAATTTTCATATCACATATGCAATAAAATTAGCACTCCACAATACTAGCAGAAAATATCAATAGAGCAAACGTTACACAATAAAATTTGTCATCGGTAGAAAATTTCAATGGAACGGATTTTCATATTATATATCCCACAAAATTAGCTCACAACAGTACAAGTCGATTATATCAGTAGAGCAAACTTTCATGTTATAAATACAATAAAATTAACTCACCTCGATACTAGTCGGAAACATCAGTGGAGGAAATTTTCAGATTGTATATGCAATGAAATTAGCTCACCACAGTACTAGTCGAAAATATCAGTAGTGCAAATTTTCATGTTATATATGCATCAAAATTAGATCACCACAATACTAGTCGAAAATATCAGTAGAGCAAATTTTCATATTATATATGCGATAAAATTAGCGCAACACAATGCTAATCGAAAATATCAGTTGATCTAATTTTCATGTTACATGAGCAATAAAATTAGCTCACCACAATACTGGTCGAAAATAGCACGAGATCAAATTTTCATGTTATATATGCAATGAAAGTATCTCACCGTAATGCTAGTCGAATATATTAGAAGAGGAAATTTCCATACTCTATATGCAATAAAATTAGCTCGCCACAATACGAGTCGAAAATATCAATGGACCAAATTTTCATATTTTATAAGCAATAACATTAGCTCACCACTATACTAGTCGATAGTATCAATATATCAAATTTTACACAGTAAAATTTCACATCAGTAGGAAATTTCATTCCATAGAACAAATCTTTATATTATATATGCAATAAAATTAGCTCACAACTATACTAGTCGAAAATATCAGTAGAGAAAATTTTCATGTTGTATATGCAATAAAATTAGCTCACCACTATACTAGCCGAAAATATCAATAGATCAAATTTTAAACAATAAAATTTGTCTTCAGTAGAAAATTTCAAGAAAACAAATTTTCGTATTATATACGCTATGAAATTACATCATGACAGTGCTAGTCGGAAATATCAGTGGAGGAAATTTTCAGATTGTATATCCAATAAAATTTGCTCACCACCATACTAGTCGAAAATATCAGTGGAGGAAATTTTCATATTATATATCCAATAATATTAACCCACCACAATACTAGTCGAAAACATCAGTAGAATAAAATATCATATTGTATATGCAGTAAAATTAGCTCACCACTATACCGGTCGAAAATATCAGTAGATTAAATTTCCATATTATAAATGCAATAAAGTTAGGTCACCACAGTACTAGTCAAAAATATCATTAGAGCAAATTTTCTCATTATAAATGCAATACAATTAGGTCACCACAATACTTGTCGAAAATATCAGTAGAGCAAATTTTCATATTATATATGCAATAAATTAGCACACCACAATACTAGTCTAAAAATTGAGTAGATCACGTTTGTATATTATATAAGAAACAAGCACAGCTCACCACAATAATAGTCGAAAATATCAGTTGAGCAAATTTTCGTATTATATATCCAATAAATTTAGATCACCACACTATTTTTAGAATATTTCAGTAGAGCAAGTTTTCATGCTATATATGCAATAAAATAAGCTCACCACGATACTAGTCGAAAATATCAATAGAGCAAATTTTCATGCTATATATCCAATAAATTAAGCTCACCACAACACTAGTCGAAAATATCAGTACAGCAAATGTTCATGTAATATATGCAATAAAATTAGCCTAAAACAAGACTATTCGAAAATATCAGTAGAGCAAATTTTCATATTATATATGCAATAAAATTAGCTGACCACAGTACTAGTCGAATATATCAATAGATCAAATTTTCCACAATAGAATTTGTCTTCTGTGGAAAATTTCAATTGAACAAATTTACATATTACATACGCAATAAAATTAGCTCACCACAATACTAGTCGGAAATATTAATAGATCAAATTTTCCACAATAAAATTTGTCTTCAGTAGAAAATTTCAAGAAAACAAATTTTCTTATTATATACGTCAAGAAATTAGCTCATCACTAAACCAGTCGAATATATCAGTAGAGCAAAGTTTCATGTTATATATGCAATAAAATTAGCTCACCAATATACTAGTCGACAGAATCAATAGATCAAATTTTACACAGTAAAATTTGTCATCAGTTGGAAATTTCATTCAATAGAACAAATCTTTATATTATATATGCAATAAAATTAGCTCACCACAATACTGGTCGAAGATATCAATAGGGCAAATTTACATATTATATATCCAAGAAAATTAGCTCACCACAATACTAGTCGAAAATATCATTAGAGCAAATTTTCTCATTATAAATGCAATAAAATTAGGTCACTACAATACTAGCCGAAATATCAGTAGAACAAATTTTCATATTATATATGCAATGAAATAATCTCACCTCAATACTAGTCGAAATTATCAATGTAGGAAATTTTCATATTTCATATGGGATAAAATTAGCTCACCACAATACTAGTCGAAAATATCAGTATAGCAAATTTTCATATATACATGCAATAAAATTAACTAACCACAATACTAGTCGAAAGTATAAGAATTGGAAATTTTCATATTATATATGCACCGAAATTAGCTCACCACAATACTAGTCGAATATATCTGTAGAGTAAATTTTCAGATTATACATGCAATAAACTTAGTACACCACAATACTAGTCGAAAATATCAATCGAGCAAATTTTACACAGTATAATATGTCATAAGTAGGAAATTGCAATAAAATATATTCTCATATTAGACATGCAATACTACTAGCTCACCACGATACTCGTCGAAAGTATCAGCAGAGCAAATTTTCATATTATATATGCAAAAAAATTAGCTCACCACAATACCTGTCGAGAATATCATTAAACCTAATTCTCATATTATATATGCATTAAAATTAGCTCACAACGATACAAGTCGAAAATATCAGTAGAGGAAGTTTTCATATTACATATGCAATGAAAATAGCTCACCACTATAATAGTCGAAAATATCAGTAGAGCAAATTTTCATATTATATATGCAAAACAATTAGCACACCACAATACGAGTCGAAAATATTAGTAAAGCAAATTTTCATATTATACATGCAATAAAATTAGCTCACCACAATACCAGTCGAAAATATCAATAGAGCAAATTTTCATGCCGCATATACAATAAAATTACCTCACCACAATACTAGTCGAAAATATCATTACATCCAGTTATAAACCAAAAAATTTGTCAGAAGTTGAAAATTTCAATAGAACAAATATTCATAATATACACGGAATAAAAATATCTCACCACAATACTAGTTGAAAATTACAATGGAAGAAATTTTACACAATAAAATTTGTCCCCAGAAGTAAAATTCAGTACAACAAATTTTCATATTGTACATGCAATAAAATTAGCTCACCACAATACTGGCCGAAAATATCAGTAGAGCAAATTTTCATATTATATACGCAATGAAATTAGCTCACCACAATGCTAATCGAAAATATCAGTAGAGCAAACTTTCATACTATATATCCAATAAAATTACCTCACCACAATACTAGTCGGAAATACCAGTAGAGCAAATGTCCATATTATATATGCAGTGACATAAGCACACCACAATACTATTCGAAAATATGAGTAGGGAAAGTTTTCATATTATATGTGCATTAAAATTAGCTGACCACGGTACTAGTCGAAAATAACAATAGAGCAAGTTTTACACTATAAAATTTGTCAGCAGTAGAAAATTGCAATACAACACATTTTCATATTATACATGCAGTAAAATTAGCTCACCACAACACTGGTCAAAAATATCTGTAGAGCAAATTTTTATATTATATATGCAAATCAATTGGCTCACCAAAATACTAGTCGCAAATATCAATAGATCGAATTTTCATACTGCATGTACAATAAAATTAGCTCACCACAATTCGAATCGAAAATATCAGAATGCAAATTTTCCACTATATAGGCAATAAAATTAGCCCACCACAAAACTAGTCGAAAATATCGATACATGAAATCTTGCACAATACAATTTGTTACCAGTAGGAAATTTCAAATGATAAAATTTTCATATTACATACGCAATAAAATTAGGTCACCACAATAATAGTCGAAAATATCAGTAGTGCAAATTTTCATATTATACATGCAACAAAATTAGCTCACAACAATACTAGTCGAAAATATCAGTAAATCAAAATTTCATATTATATATGCAATGTAATTAGCTTACCACAATACTGGTCGAAAATATCAGTAGACCAAATTTTCACATTATATATGCAAAACAATTGGCTCACGAAAATACTTGTCGCAAGTATCAATAGATCAATATTCATATTATATATGCAATAAAAATAGCTCACCACAACTCTTATCGAGAATATCAGTATGCAAGTTTTCATATCATACAGGCAATGAAATTTGCTCACCACAATACTAGTCGAAAATATCGATAGATCAAATTTTGCACAATACAAATTGATTGAAGTAGGAAATTACAGTAGAACAAATTTGCATATTATATACGCAATAGAATTAGATCACCGCAACACTAATCGAAAGTATCAGTATTGCAAATTATCATATTCTATATGCAATAAAATTACCTCACCACAATAGTAGTCGAAAATACAAATAGAACAAATTTTCATACTGCATATACAATAAAGTTAGCTCACCACAATACTAGTCGAAAATATCAGTAGATCCAATTACGAGCAATAAAATTTGTCATCAGTTGAAAATGTCAATAGAACAAATTTTCATACCGCATATACAATAAAATTATCTCACCACAATACTAGTCGAAAATATCGGTAGAAAAAGTTTTCATATTATATATGCAATGAAAATAGCTCACCAAAGTACTGGTCGAAAACATCAGTAGAGCAAATTTTCATATTACATATGCAATAAAATTACCTCACCACAATACTAGTCGAAAATATCAGTAGAGAAAGTTTTCATAATATATATGCAATGAAAATAGCTCACCAAAGTACTGGTCGAAAACATCAGTAGAGCAAATTTTCATATCATATATTCAACACAATTATCTCACCACTATACCGGTCGAAAATATCAGTAGATCAAATTTACATATTATATGGGCAATATAAATAGCTCACCACAATACTAGCTGAAAATATCAGAAGAGCAAATTTTCATATTGTATATGCATTAAAATTAGCTCACCACAATACTATTCGAAAATATCAATAGAGAAAATTTTACAAAATGTAATATGTCATAAGTAGAAAATTGCAATAAAATATATTTTCATATTATACATGCAATACAACTAGCTCACCACAATACTTGTCGAAATTATCAGTATGTAAAATTTTCATATTATATACGAAATAAAATTAGCTGACCACATTACTAATAGAAAATATCCGTAGAACAAATTTTGATATTATATATTCAACAAAATTAGCTCACCACAATGCTAGTCGAAAATATCAGTAGAGCAAATTTTCATATTGTATATGCAATAAAAAAGATCACCACAATACGAGTCGATGATATCAGTAGAACTACTTTTCATATTGTATATGGAATAAAATTGGTTCAGCACAATTCTAGTTGAAAATATCAGTACTGCAAATTTTCATATTATATATACAATGAAATTAGCTCACCACAATACTAGACGAAAATATAGATAGATAATATTTTGCACAATAAAATTTGTCACAAGTAGAATATTTCGATAGAACAAATTTTCTTATTATATACGCAATGCAATTAGCTCACGGCAATACTTGTCGAATATATCAGTAGAGCAAATTGTCACATTAAATATGCAATAAAGTTTGCTCACCACAATACTAGTCGAAAATATCAGTAGTGCAAATTTCCATATTATATATGCTATAATGTTAGCTCTCCACAATGCTAGTCGAATATATCAGAAGAGCATATTTTCATATCGCATATGCAATGAAATTGGCTCACCATAATACTAGTTCAAAATATCAATAGAAGAAATTTTCATATTATATATGCAATGGAAATAGCTCAGCACAATAATAGTCGAAAATATCAATAGATCAAATTTGGAAAACAAAATTTGTCACCAGTAGAAAATTTGATTAGGACAATTTTTCATATTACATTTGAATTTAAATTGGCTCACCACAATACTAGTCGATAATATCAGTATAGCAAATTTTTATATTATATATGCAATAAAATAAGCTCACCACAATACTAGTCGAAAATATCAGTAGAGCAAATTTTCATGTTATGTATGCAATAAAATTAGCTCACCACAGTACTTGCCGAAAATATAAATAGATCAAATGTTCACACAATAAAAATTGTGATCAGTAGAAAGTTTCAATACAACGAGTTTTCATATTATATGCGCAATAAAATTAGCTCAAAGACCATACGAGTCGAAGATATCAGTAGAACTACTTTTCATATTGCATATGGAATAAAATTGGTTCAACACAATTCTAGATGAAAATATCAGTAGAGCAAATTTTCATATTATATATGCAATACAATTAGCACACCACAGTACTAGTCGAAAATATCAATAGATCAAATTTTCCATAATAAAATTTGTCATCAGTAGATAATTTCAATAGAACAAATTTTCATATTATAAACGCAGTGAAATTAGCTCACGACAGTAATTGTCGATAGTATCGGAAGAGCAAATTTTCATATTATATATGCAACAAAATTAGCTCAGCACAGTAATAGTCGAAAATATCAATAGAACAAATTTTTATATTAAATACGCAATAAAATTGGCTCACCACAATACGAGGCGATGGTATCAGTAGAACTGCTTTTCATATTGCATATGGAATAAAATTGGTTCAGCACAATTCTAGTTGAAAATATCAGTAGTGCAAATTTTCATATTATATATACAATGAAATTAGCTCACCACAATACTAATCGAAAATATCAGTAGATAAAATTTTCATATTTTATATTCAATAAAATTAGGTCACCGCAATACTAGTCGAAAATATCAATAGAACAAATTTTTATATTATATACGCAATAAAACTAGCTCACCACAATACTAGTCGAAAATGTTAGTGGAGCCAATTTTAATATTATATATGGAATTATGTTAGCACACCACAATACTAGACGAAAATATAGATAGATAATATTTTGCACAATAAAATTTGTCACCAGTAGAATATTTCGATAGAACAAATTTGCTTATTATATACGCAATGCAATTAGCTCACGACAATACTTGTCGAATATATCAGTAGAGCAAATTGTCACATTCTATACGCAATAAATTTGCTCACCACAATACTAGTCCAAAATATCAGTAGTGCAAATTTTCATATTATATATGCTATAATGTTAGCTCTCCACAATACTAGTCGAATATATCAGAAGAGCATATTTTCATATCGCATATGCAATGAAATTGGCTCACAATAATACTAGTTGAAAATATCAATAGAAGAAATTTTCATATTATATATGCAATGAAAATAGCTCAGCACAATATTAGTCGAAAATATCAATAGATCAAATTTGGGTAACAAATTTGTCACCATTAGAAAATTTGATTAGGACAATTTTTCATATTACATTTGAATTTAAATGGCTCACCACAATACTAGTCGATAATATCAGTAGAACTACTTTTCATATTGAATATGCAATAAAATTGGTTCATCACGATACTAGTTGAAAATATCGGTAGAGCAAATTATCATATTACATTTGGCATAGAATTAGCTCAACACAATACTAGTCGAAAATATCAGTAGAAAAAATTGTCATATTATATATGGTATAAAGTTAGCTCACCACAATATTGGTCGAAAAAATCAGTAAGCAAATTTTCATATTATACATGCAATAAAATTAGCTCACCACAATACCAGTCGAAAATATTCATGGAGCAAATTTTCATACTGCATATACAATATAATTATCTCACCACAATACTAGTCGAAAATATCATTACATCCAATTATAAACAAAAAAATTTGTCAGCAGTAGAAAATTTCAATAGGACAAATATTCATAATAAATACGCAATAAAACATATCGAGAATGTTACCACCTTCCCTCAGTGCCGAACGGCCATGTCAGTATATTCACGTATCCTGCGATTCCAAAGAGAAACGAAGTATTCCGGGTACAAATACGCTGAGTATTATTGGCAATAGACACCTTAATTCATGGTTTGAATATTAACGCAGGCAGTCAAGCCGCTGTAGATTATTACCGATTGGTGTAGAGTCAAACCCTTTACCGTAGGTCTTTCCTACCGAGAAGCTAACCTGCTATATTGAGGGTATTACTTCGTGTTCGGTGAAGCAAGGTAGTAGACATTTTCGTAACGTGCACCATAATTACATGTATGTATTAGAAGATCGAGGGCCAAACCCTTTGAGAACGTTACCTCCTTCTTATAGAGACGAACAGTTAAGTAATATCTACACTTATCCTGTGATTCCGAGAGTCATATCAGGAAATACGGGAGTAAGTCCGCTGATCTGTATTGGCAATGGACAGCATAATTCACGGTATGAATATTGAAATACAGCGGCATAGCGTAGGAGTACTTCAGCAATTGGAATGAAATCAAACGATATACTGAAAACCTTACTCTCCGAAAGATTAGCACGACGTATCGAGAGTATAACATGGTGTTCTGTGGATCATATCAGTATAAATTTTAGGGATGCGCACCTTAATACCGCGTATGAGTTAGAAGATCAAGTGCCAAACCGTCCGAGAACTTTACTAACTTCTTTGAGATTTGAATGGCTGAATAAATAGTTTCTGCCATCCTGCGATTCCGAAAGTTAAACCAGGTACTCGAGGAGTATAGACACAGAAGAGTATCGGCAATGGACACCAAAATCACGGTTTGATACTAAAGTAGTTGGTCAAACCGTATGAGACCGATACCAGTTGCAACAAGCACAAACATTTTAGCGAAGGCCTTACAATACGAGGACCTGACCCGCTTCATCGATAGAATAGTTTCGAGATCAGGGAAAGAAATTAGTATTTATTACAGAGACGGACACCTGGTTTTTCTGTCGGAAACATGGGGCAAGTGATGCTAATAACCAAAGCTTTCGATTCTCAACTAATGTCGTAACGTTCCGATCGGTTTTACACTCGATCTTCTAATTCATACATGAAATTAAGGTGTCCGCCACTAAAATGTATATTAATTTGTTCCTCTGAGCCGATGCTATACTACACAAACAGCGGGTTAAGCTTTCGGTGGGTATGACTTTCGGTAAAGCGATTGATATTATACCAAGTGGTAACGATCTCAAAAATCTAGACGCTCCAATGTAGCATTCAAGCCGTACATAACGGTGACTAATGCCAATCCTGTTATCCGAATTCATTAAGAGAATACCGGGTTAGACCCCCAGAATCAAAAGGTAGGTGCAGCTATTGACTTAGTCTTTCGACACTCAAACATGGAGGTAACGTTCACGAACAGTTTGACCATCGATCTTCTAATTCGTACATGAAGTTAAGGTCCCAGTCACTGAAATCAATAATAGCTTCATTCTCTGCGCACGTCGTTATCCTCTTGATGAAGCGAGAGATGTTCCCTGGAAGTCATGTCTTCGGTAAAGTGTTTGACACTATAGCAATTGGTAACGTTCTCAAACGTTTTGGCGGTCTATGTTAATATTCAAACTGTAAATTAAGGAGTATATTTCCAACACTGATCCGCGCATTTACTGCCGGAATACCTAGTTGAATCTAGTATCCGAGTATAGGTGAAGCTATTCACTTAACCGTTCGTCTGTAACAGAAGATGGCACGGTCCACAAATCGTGTGACGCTCGATCTTCTAATTCATGAATGAAGTTAAAGTTGCAGTCACTGAAATG
>NW_027470569.1:0-36013 GCF_051020765.1 Lasioglossum baleicum
TTTTCGTGGTATAATTATTGGTTTCTCTCACAATATGTTCAATCATATTTCGAAAAATAAAAGTAGAAAAATTTCTCATATTGACGATTTATCGTTAATATTTGATAGATAGAGTTTCATCAAAACAAAAAATTTTCGGAATTAAATTTTGTGCGCTCAAAAGAAATTACCGTGGATCGATGTTAGGTAATTCGTCAATATTTCTGGAATAAGATTCTGAGCTACTTATAATATATATAATATATTATCTATAATATATAATATATATCTAATATAATATATAAGATTCCGCGTCTCCTGTAGTATGAGTTTTGCTTTTTATCTTTGCATCCAACTTCTCGAAGAATTGCAGAAAGGTCAGAATCCGATGATTCTTCTATATCATCGCAGATCATATTTGTCCATGATAGGGGCACAATTTATGGATAAAATTATTTGGTTATACGAACAAATTTCTGTGCAAGAAGCGTATGCAGCTAACGCGTCGAGGACAACCGAATTAATGGCCATTATTTTGCAGTTATTAATAGCAAAAAATGCAAAACAAATGCACGGCACTGAACGCTCATGAGAAGTGTCTATAGTTGAGCGCCTAAAGACGCTGTTCGCAGTGAAAGGGTTAAATGATCTATATTAACCCTTTGCACTCGACGACTTTTTGGCTAAAGAAGAGCAGAAATTCACAGATGTTCTATAAAACTGACATTTTACTCGTGCAGCGGTCGTTTTCTCGTGCACCGCGCGGGATTCAGTAAAATCGCAGTAAATCGAAAACTATTTAGTACTTATCAACGAAAAATTTTTATTTTACACTTAAATATATACATAAAAAAAATACAATAATAAAAAACCCGCTTCTAATTGACAAAACACGACTTGTACACTTTGGAGGTAGGAACTCGATTGAAGACCAAGTAACTCAGCAAAAGACCGAGTAACTCGACAATTGAAATTTGTGGGAAAAAAGAATGCGAAAACATTGTCTAGCAACGCAACAACACACATACGTGACATGTATGTGTGAAATTGTATATAATTGCATTGTAATTATACAATACCCGCTATCCACCACAGATCTACTAAATACGTATTTTTACGTGACCCGCGCTTCAGTGACAGACTGCGAAAAACGTAAAAGTACGTTGCCCATAGTCCAAGTGTTAATGTATATGCTGCACTGTGACATCTACATAAGTAAGTACATAAACCTACCGAAGTTTGCACTGTCGTATGATGTCTAATATGAAATGTGTACTATTCTTTATATTATTAGGTCATTCCGAAAGTTACTTCGTTTTTTTTTTATGCGGCTGAAGTGTGAAGTTGGCTATGAACAAATACAATTAGGTTTCCTAAATTGAAAAAACGAAATGACTTTCCGAACGAGCTAATATATTATAATATTTACATTAATATTACATGTACCGATAACCTTTCAACGGATTTAAACAAATACTAACAACGTCTTGGCCGCCCCAAATCCTCCTGGAATCACTAGCGCTGCATGCATGCAAGCTTCGCACTCGCATAACGGCCTTATACACGATCTGCATATTCTGGCTGCTTCGACAAGAGCGTTCCTAGGTGACCTTCCGTATCTGCTTGTTTAGCTAAATGATCGATAGTTTTGGTAATCTCCATGTCCGGCGCGTAAAACCTAGGCCTCATATCCCTTTGGCAAATGTGTATCGCCGCTGAAACGGCTTCCGAAATCTCAGTACCGTCGAGGTTACCGCATCCGCACAAAATCTGCAGTGAAAATATTACAGACAGATGAGTTAAATGCAATAACACGAGTCACTTCCTGCGAGAGAAATTCTCCGTACAACTTTCATACGCTTATGCAATGAAATATGATTCTCTGTGATGTCACGAGCTTTTCAGTATTTTACAAGCATAGAATGATCACGGTTAATTTATAGCTCCGCGATTCTAATTAGGTTCCGTGCGTTTACGCGATGAGAAATTTTCGCGATGTTAGACGGTTCTTAATATATCGTGGATGTAGAATTAGGAATTTAAGTATATTTCGTGCGTTTATGTAATGGAAAATTTTTACGATATCATAACTTTCTTCAGATTTTATATATGCAGAATGATTATTGTTAATTTATGTATTTACTACGGTGTTCGTTTGATTACATCGCTTATGCAATGAAAAATCGTTGGAACGTGACAAGTTCTGTAGTATTTTGAAAATGTAGAGTGATTATTGTTCATTCGGGATTTTGTCATTTTATCTTAAGTATGCTTCCTGCGTTTATGCAATAAGCATTTTATAATGACATTAGAAGCTTTTTAATATCGCATAAATATTCTTTTTGCTATTTTACTCTATTCTGACATATTTCATATCTCTATGCAATAGAAATTTTTAAATATTTTATAAATGTAGAATGAATAATAGAATAATAATTCTTGACTTTACTTTAATTACATTTCATGTGCTCATGCAATGAACAATTTTTGCGGAATCAAATAAGTTTTTGTTAATTTATAGTTATATAATTTACATTCATAATTACATTCCTAGTTTTTATGCAATAAATTAAATAAATTTATTGCTTTAATATTTTGGAAATATGTAATCAATATTGTTAGTCTATAGTATCGTGATTTTAATTTAATTATATGACAATTTATTACAGTCATTTTGTACCACGCTGATAAACAAAGATTATTAAGATCATGCTAGATTTCATTTAATTCTGAATTCATACTATAATAAAATATTATGTTACACTATTTTATATGTAACTTGAGGCAAGGAATTCCTTTTTCCAATTTACGTCGAATAATAAGATATATTTCCCTTGATCCAAACTTCAATCGTATATTTTAAACCGTAGATCGATTTATTGCTTCCTGCTTTGCAACTATCTAATATTTATGATTCGGTCACTCAATATTCGAGATTAACCAACAAAATGTACTTTAAAGTAGAAAGTGCTCCCTACCAGGAAATGAATTATAGAAATGGACGAAACGACTTAGTACTTCATCATTTGAGAAGATTATCTGTTAAATTATATTCACATTTCATCTTTTAATTAGCATTAAGCACATTTAATTCGCTATATATGAAAGTGGTTAATATATAACAGAATATATTTAATATTTATTCTTTACGAGAATATATAAATATACATTTGTGAAAGAAAACAGGAATTTCAATTTATGAGACATTTCAGTCAGCAACCATGCTTTTATATTTTTATAAACAAATAATTTGAGGTATGCGGTTCAACCATTTATTAATATAAATGAATAAGGAAAATTTTCCAACTGATTTTATTTTTAAATATACTAGCTTTATGCGTTATATTTAATAATAATGAAATTAAAAATAACAGTGAAATAATAATAAAATAAGAAAGTTTATATTTAATAGTAATATAGATAAATATTTACAAGTTTTTTTACTTGTAACCGAAGCATCACTTTATTAGAATATATTTTAAATATTTTCCAAACTTTCTATAATATAAATGATAAAGTAACAAATAATATAAAACCCTTCATCAATTCGTATTTTATTTTCAATTATTTCCATATTAATATTTTATATTGATTATAAATAATAAATTTAATCAAACTTTTTTAATTTCAAAACACCATTTATAAAAGCGACTTTAATTTGAGTTTAAAATAATCTATTAAATTTATTAACACAGCATTATTCATTTAACTCATTGAATCAGATTTAAAATAATATTTAAAAAATTTTCCTCTATGTAAATATTATTTGCTGAGAAATATTTCTCAATTTCAGAAATAAGTAAATTTGTTGATATTACATTGGAACCATGTTCACGCAATTAGTTACTTAAAGTAAAAGTAACAAGCTATAAATTAAATAAAAGAAATCTTTTAATATTTTCTGAATATGCATATAACATTCAAATATACTCACAACAGCTACAGACAATGGTTCACAAGTTCTTTCCTGTTCCCTTTTACACTTCCTATAAATAGTTTGTGACGTGTGAAAAGTGGACGATAACAAGGGCTTAAGCACAGCGGACTCATTTTGGAACAGTGGTATAATCCTCGAACGTAACATAATATAGGAGTGTATAGTCGATAATATAACGTTAAAAATTTATCAAATTCAAACAATATGTATATTGGACTAATAATTTTAATCAGCGAATTCCTCCATTTTACCAATTTGCGACAGTCGCCTGTTTCATTCAAACGAGGACATCGAAACTGTGTTTTGACATTGTAAACATCGGGTTTCGCACATTTCAATTTAAACTTCCGAAAATTCCCTGCAGATGGCAGAGTTGATCGGAGTTACAACAGGAGTCCTCGTTGTACCATGTGCAAACTATTTTCCAGTTACACTCGCTCGGTCGGTAAGTCCTCTTCGCGGTGGCGTGATTCGGTTCTAAGCTGTGTCGAGTGAAATGAAAATCGGTGAAAAGCGAAAGAACAGGGTGGAATAACAGCGCGGAGCCAGAGAAGTAAGGGCAGGAATGAGGGAAAATTCAAATGCTCTCCAGTGCTTAAATAAACATCGGCAAGGTAGGCTGAACTTACTTTATGGCCCGTATAACCTTTATTGTGCTCTAGGAGCAATTTTCGCTCAGACTATGAATACAAAACACATTATGGGGAGCGGTGAAGAGATTTAACAACGCCCTGAAATACAGTATACGTAATAATAAATTTTCTGCGATTCATTAAAATATGCGAGAACCAAAATCTTTCGAGGAAAGAATTCAGTGTGGTTTTATAACACGTGTATCAAAATGCAAGCTGATAAAGGTTATCAATATAGCTTAGCATAGTGCTTTATGTCACTTTATACTTAACCTCTTCCTTACTTTTTTTTTTACGATAGGAGTGTGTTTACTTGTTCAATTTACGTGCTGTAGTGAAGTGACATTTAGAATTGTTAAGGATAAAAGCAATATTGAACAAGTTATGTCATATAGTTGTTGCAATTTGTTTATTTCCTAAAATAATCATAATATCAATTAGAAGAGTTAAAGTTATCACGAAATACAAATTATTGAATATTTGAATTTGAATTTAATAAGGGACAATTTATTCACATAATACATCGACGGACTGATTATATACATACTGTTTTTGTATAGGATACACAGTCTGTAATATACATTTGCGTTTGATTGAAATACATACGTGTATATATATTTTATATGTACATTTTACGATACATATAATTTACATGATATAGATGTGTAATTTATTACAGTATAAAATATTATGGTAAATATTATATATTAAAGATAATATATAATAGGTATTGTTAATAGCTATAATTAATAATATCAATAATATTAATTATAGCTAATTAATAATCGAAATTAACTGCATTATTAGAATATATGTCGCCTTTTAACTTATATATATACATATTGAACGTAATATGATAATTTAATATATATAGAGTGGAAATAACGATATGAATTTCGGAAATATATTTTTATTTTCATTACTATATATTTTTTATGAGAGTGACTTGTTTAATATTCAAATATTCTCATTAAAGTCTTGTAAATGTTGAAATAATGCAGATTCATCACAATTTATAAAAATACAGATAAAAATTCAAAAGTTAGTTACAATAGACAAAATATTTTGTCGTATCTTGTACAATTGCACAATTATACTTAGAAAAGCGAAGAAACCATTGAAAATTTTGTTGCTGATTTTATCTGCTATGGGAGATGTTACGTGAAAATGAAAATTGTTGCGTGTATAATTTGTTCTAATAATGCAACTCGTATATTCTCGACTACTGTTGTTTGACATAAACAATACATGCAACTTCTCATGATATAATTTGTTTCGTTTGTGATACAACAATGAACCAAATTATTTGCTCGAGCAAACTCTGTTGAATCTTTCAATCTTCTCATCTTTTACTTTGTTTTCTCTTTCAACATCACGATTGATGACATAATTAATTTTCATTCTTTAAGAAATATCGCGAGTGTTCGGCATTAGGTGACGAATGTCGCAGTACTATTCGTTAAGTTCCTTGAATCAAGCTTCAATTAAGCTTCCTGGTGTCAAAACCATAATAAGTGATGCAAGAAAAAGGATTGCGACATTGCGTTGCAGGATATTTTATATCCAGATCTATTCTTGTTATACTTCTACATAAACAGAAGAGCAGCTAGCATGTAATTACATCAAGATCCTTCTACTTATTTTGTATCATTATCTTATTGTATACACGAGCAACCACGGCACTAATTATATCATAGGATTTCTTTATTGAAAGCGAAGTAGAATTTTAAGGATCTATATGTTACGGTAAATCTGATTAATCCAGTGATTATGTATAATTGCCGCTTATTATATATGTGCTGATATCGATTCAATCCATACATCATTCCCAACAATATCGTCAACAAATTTATCTTCGTTACAAAGCAACCTCAGCGGAACTTCCCCTGCATACTCATAGATTTTTATCTATGGTCAAATGAAAAAATTAAACTCGGGATCTTTGTTTAAGTAAATTTCCTCGTGACATGAGTGAAAAGAAAAGAAAATATAGTGATTTTACAATATCGTAATGTTTCATAGGTATCGGATTGACACAGAAGATTTAAAATACATTTATTATGAGCTAAAGCGAAATTAAAGTAATAGCACAACTAATAATTGCACACGACTTTCTTACACAACTGTTCTTTATTTCATTCATTAATTCAGTCGTTCATTCTGAACGATTTTGTCCCCACTTCGCAATGTGGTCTCCTATTATTCCCTTGCACACAGTACACATTCACTCGACGTATCCCAAAAATTCCGTTTGCATCCTAAAATTCAAGATTCGCTCAGTCCTCTCGCGAGCAATCACTCTATCTCCTGCACTCCGCTCATTCGCACGGACATTCGTCCGAAATATCCTCGTTACCACGCTACTGTTGGCAACGCGAGTCGATTAGCCACGCCACAATGTCAGCATCGATACACCATGCTGTACCGAAACTCTGAGGCTGGGCCTCACACCCTGACACCACGAATCGCGCAATCTCAGTCGATTGTAATTATCAGCCGAAGAGCATCACACCCCCGAGTACCGTTTCCTTCCGCGGCCTCCCTTTTGCTCCCTTTTCCACGAGACGTACGAAAGCTAACGCATAATCTTATGTAAATCCCGCGTTTCCCTTATGCCTGTACGCCCCTGCTATATAGGAAAAGCAACTTACGCGGGTCGGTTCTCGGGTTACACACGGAAAGGGATGCTTAGGCGACGGTTCGCCGGTGTGTTGGGCGGCTAGGGCGCGGGGCTTATATGAATGTTAAAATAAGTTTGAAATTGTCGCGGACAAGTTCGGTCCCATGGGATCCAGCCGTCGAGTAATTCCACTGTGCCGGCGGTTTCGGCCTTCGGCGAGTTTGCGATCAGTCGCGAATTCGCCGCAACTTCCACGCTTCCACGCGTTCACTTCCGTTTCCTCTTGGTGTCCTGTCACTGATCACGCGTCTTTAGGCGCCGTGGATCGAAGGTGATGTAAGCAGGAAGTGGCTCAGGTGCCCTCCAACGATTGCGGCAATGGTGCGAATGGGCTGTTGGAGACTTGGCGAGTGGCTGTTTAGTGAGTGTTTATGATCGTAGTTACTTAACCCTTTTAGTACCTTACACTGCTGACGTATCGGCTTCATGGGGTTTCGGAAAAATATCGAGTGTCTACGTTCCTATTTTCTGTTTTTAGAGTAATCTTCTATTGTCACATATTTTAAAAATTTCTTTTTCTATGTAAAAATACGTGTCTTAATAGAATGAAAGATAGAGGAACGCGGAAGAATGCGAAGATATATTTATTTTTAAGAGGAATTCAACTGACGTATTGGCTCTATGGAATTTTTGAAAAATATTGTGAGTCTATGTTCCTATTTTAGCGTAATCTTCAATTGTCACACACTTTTCATAATTTATTTTCCGTGTGAAAATACGTATCCTAATAGAATGAAAGACAGAGGAATGCGAAAGAATGCGAAGATATATTGATTTTTAAGAAGAATTCAGCTGACGTATTGGCTCTATGAGAGTTTCTGAAAAATATTGTGAGTCTATATACTGATTTTCTGCTTTTAGCACAATCTTTCTAAAATTTTTATTTCGTGTAAAAAATACGTGTCTTAATAGAATGAAAGACAGAGGAACGCGATGTAATGCGAAGATATATTTATTTTGAAGAGGAATGCGTTGGTTTTAATAAATATGTGAAGACTCGGACATTTTTCAGGCTACTTTTAAGCGGTATCCATAAAATCTGTAATAGTATTTCTAGAGGTAAGTAAAATTAAGGAATTTCAAGTATTTATTTATTTAATGTATTCTTAATATTACCCTTACAGTGGAGACGTATGTCAAATTGACTTCCTATTATTAGAGGTCATTTGAAGTGAAATGGACTCCATATTAACAGTTGTGACTTGAAGTCAAATTGATTTTGTACCAATAGAGGTGATTTGAAGTCAAATAACAAATAATAGCATCTTAACACAAGTAGAATATACCTCTATCTAAGAATACGTCAAATTGACGTTATATCACTAGTACTATACACAGTCAATTTGAGATCAAATGGCTATAATTGATACGGAGTCAATTTGACATTACGTTACCACTAATGCTATGAATTTAGTGTTCACTACTTGAAGGTTAAAATAATTTGATTCAAGAATTAAAAGGCATGTAAGCTTTTCGAATAAGAGTATTTATGTTACTAAAGAATAAAAAATAAGTTAGTAGTTTTATAGCGTTTAGTAATTGCAGTAACAGTGTAATAAATGACAGTAGGAGTTATATTTATAGTTATAGCCATATTTGGTTTATAGCATTCCATAATATTTAAAAAATGTATAGTTATTGATATCTAGGAATTATTAACATTTAACTAACATGATAGAAGTGACATGTATCAGATTTCACTGTATGCTAAGCAATTAATTCTTTACACACGAGAACTCAGTACTAGTTACCATTTGTATCAGTGTAATTCAAACAGCGGAACGAGAGTCAAGAATAATTGTGTATTCATAATATTCATAGAATATTGGAATGAAACAATTTTATATGTTAATATATAAATATTGACACCAACTTCATAGAACATGGGTTTCGAATTGCTATTTTCGATGACATGAAAACCTTCAAGTGTCAAAAATTAATTTATGAATTAATAATGAAACATTAATTTATTAATTTAATAGATCAGTGAGTAGTATTAATAGTAACTTCTTTAAATTTAAGAATAGAATATTAAATTAGTAAATAAGAAAATTACGATTTCGAATTTTTTGTTTTATATTTACGATGTAATACGACAAAAAGGTGGATGAAATATTTATAAGCAAATTGTTAAAATTTGTAACGAAAGATTTTATTACGATGTACTAGTACAGGAATTTATAGGAAATCACGACAAAAACAATTAGAAGTCATGTCAGGGTATTAGTTATGGTTTCTGCGGTTACGTGCTCGATTACTTTAATGATCTGCTTTGGAGATCATTAGCTGTGTAATCAGTTTAATATAAAAATGAAGTATTACGTAAATGCTAAAAGTGAAACTTTCTCTGGGAGAAAACCATTTCGATCAATATTGAGGCGAAAAAAGTGGTAAATATATTGCCTGGAAGATTGGAATTTCTAGTTCTTCGAAAATGATCAAATGTTAATGATGTATGATATAACACGAGTATAATTATCGGTTTATTGAAAACGTAGACGGCACGTTTTAATTCGGTTCAATTAATAGAGTAAATACCTCTTTCCGATAAAAATAAAAAGTATTTATATTTGCGAAAAAAAGTTTTCAATTTTTAAATCCTTCTGGACCAAATCATTAATACTTACTTTTATTTTCACATAATATTTTTCTGACTTGTTATACATATACGTAATACATTAGCATAAGTTTCAAACTGACATCATGAGTCTTACAATTGTTCTTTTCATTTTATTTACAATGAAGAATGTTAATTTATAATTTAATTCCTTTTTTCTTTCTTTCCTTATATAAACCAAAGATAAAACAGAATAAATTTCTCTATATGAACGTACTCATTGTACGCGTGTAATATAAATCAATTTTAAGAAGAAAGTAAATAATTACATAGAAATGTATTGTATCTAATTTAGCTAATTTTAAGATTAGAATTGCTGATCTACAATGCGTGCCTAAATATTTCATATGTTAATAACAAATATAATACCTAGTTTTTAAAAAAATTTCAAAGTGTAAAATGAAATGGACTAGTCTGTACAAATTTTCAATTGCTTTCAGTTCGATAATTGACATTTTAATCGAAAGTCTAACTCTCCTGTAATTCTTTAACGACACACACCAAATTCTCAAAATTGACTATTATACAGCTGAGTAATCATGACATGATACCAAAGAAGGAACGGTATCAATTGTATCCTATCAGACTTCCTAACGTTTAACGAATCTTCATTTTTAAAACATTCCACTACCTAAATTCTGTAAGAATTCTCACTATAATAGATAATTTTAATAGTAACAGAATGACATTGTAAGGCTAACCTATCCTGTACTTATTCAATGACATAGTCGAATGCATCCCTCCAACTCCCCTAACTTTAAACGAAACTTTGTTTCTAAAACATTCCATTGCATAAATTATATAAGAATTCACACAATAATATACAATTTTAATAGTAATAAAAAGGCACGTTGATCATAAGACAAACCATTCTCCAAACTCAAATAATGATGATCTGATAACAAATCAAAATCAGTATCGAATGTATCCTTTGAGAATGGCAAACTTTTAATAAAACTTCGCTTTCAAGATATTTCACTTCATAAAGTAAACTGTGACACCCTATAAAAATTCTCCTTAATCCCTCTATTAATAGCAAGACACTATAACCGATAACTAGGCCGATTCTGTAGATCCTCGGCATCTCGACCCGAAGCTCGTAGCCAATATCAACCACTTGCTTCGGAAGCGCTTAATATTTCAACGAGCCTGAACAGTCCCTTATCCCGATAATAATCGTCACTGTCGTTTCTTAGTCGTCGCGAGAGTTTCGCCAGCAGGCTTGGCAGCAGACGCGGAAACAAACTTACAGGAAGTTACCGGTCCCGTGCTCGGTGGTGGCAATATTCCCGACGACAGGAGCAGCGAACTAAAGCCGTTTTACCGAATGACAGCTCGGTGACGTTCCAGCGTGGCGGCCTGTACTAGTATCGGAGGAAGGGATCATCATCGTCGACGTCCTCGGAAGGTTTAAATCACGAGTTGGCAACGAGGCGAGGCGAAGGCTGCCTTCGCGCGCAGCCAGCGCGATTTTCGAGGGTCGGTCGTGCAGCGAGGAAGGGCGGAAAGGGAGACACAGAGCCGGGGAGGGAGGTTGATGGGTAAATGCGATGTGATGCGAGTAACTGAGTGGCTAATTGAATGAGGTGCCTCCCAGGAGCGTCGAACCGTCGCGTGTCACACGTCAGAATTTCCGAACTGGGAGCCGGAAATTACGACGATTGTCGGTTCTCTGCCAATTATCAGCTCGCGATATGATTGCGGCCGGAGTCGCGCGATTCGACCGTGAACAGAGCGTGCACACCTCCGATCGTTCCTCGATCAGGCTAGCCGATAGAGGGACAGCCCAGGCGAGCTAGGGATATGGGCTGCCGCGTCAATCGTTAATAACCCATCAGCCGTATCGATAGTTCGATTTCTCTACCGATACAGAGAGAGAGTCCAAGGCACGTCGTCAGAGAGGGGAGAATGATCGTTTGTCAATTTCTAAAAGTCCCGGCGATTGGCTGCTGGTGAGCCGTGTCACGGCGCGTTCCTCTGTTAGGCTCGGGGAGAGTCGAAGATGGGTTGTCGTTTGCGGCGAAATCGATCAGCGCGTTAATCCTTTTGTTATGGATGCTCTGGGACGGCGGATGCTTTGGTCTATTTGTCGGAGAATATAGGCACGAGTTCGGGTCTAAATAATTTTACGAATTAATTCGGGTACAGCGAATACGGTGTTGAATTAGAAAAGGAAGTCGGGTAAAATTAAAGCGTGGGAACAATAAAATTTGCTGTATAATAAGAAAGATTAAATGCTTTATTTGCGAAATAACCGAAGAGAGAGAAATCACATTCCAAATCTTCCAGGACAAAAAGGTTCCATATGTGTTATCTTTATTTCACGAAATCGAGAAACTACTACTTAATATTTATTCATTGAAAAGTTGGTAAATACTCTGGATATTAACCATAATATTAATTGTAAATAATTGCCAATGGATTATTTTTTA
Source organism: Lasioglossum baleicum (assembly GCF_051020765.1). Classification (NCBI taxonomy): domain Eukaryota; kingdom Metazoa; phylum Arthropoda; class Insecta; order Hymenoptera; family Halictidae; genus Lasioglossum; species Lasioglossum baleicum. The sequence goes on from NW_027470569.1 coordinate 12,278, forward strand.
ATTTTTTGTTTGAAATTCAGTGTTATCTCTGTGATTACTGGACATCGTGATTTGTCTTTTAGTTTACATCTGATCAATTGTTCAATATTTCATTCACTGGTTAGTTTAACGTACTATGGGACGTTTAATGTTGACTGTGAATTCTAATTTTGAACATAAAGACGGTTTTATGGAAATATGCGCGCGATTAGGTTTAGTAAGTGGTTAGATAATATTAGTTACTGTGTAGAAATTAGATTAAGAGCTTTTTTAGAGTATTCTCGAAGGATCATTTTTAAACTCTCATGATGAATTATAGCTATTCAGAAGCACAAATAATTATAATTATGAACGTCGGCACATTGAGAATATTCTTGTTTAACTTGTAAAACGATAATAAACCTCCTAATGTTCTTATTTTCTGTATAATATTTCATTTCAACCAAAATTGGTACCCGTTTAGAAGAATTCATAATTTTCGGAAACCGAGGGTAATGACCAATTTAAATTACGAATTCATATTCAAGTAGGTAAGCTCTACCAAAGTTACCCAATGGATATTACAGATTTAAAAAAATGATAAAATGATAAACACTGCTATTATTCTACGTACCCTAACTTCTAATAGTGTAAACCTAACTCAAACCCGTCATTTCTCAATCTTCTCTCCAACACTAAACCTACCACACACAAATGACCACTGAAGGAAAAAGCAGTAGAATCTTTAAAAAATAAAATAACGGACGACATTGAAGGAAAAATCGCAACGAAGAGTGACGAAGATGATAACGTTGAACGCGGATTTTTTGATTAAAGTTTTGGAAATGATCGTTTCGGCCATGATCAGTGCTGACCACTTGGTGAACGACATAAACTCAGGATTGAAATTGAAAACAAGGATTAATCACCTTCGACTGTGCGAATCTCTGAATACACTGATGCGTTTTCGGGAAAGAGGCTCGCGAGATGGTATAGTAAGCGTAGGAGAGTTTGCAGCATTGCGGGCTGGCAAAGCAGGCTGCTTATGCATTCTTGGCGCGATGGCAATCGCGGGGATGGCGGATGTTGGCAGGGGTTGGATGCCGTGCGAGAACCAGACAAGAGAACAATTACGCGCCGTCAGCCCCGTGACCGGTAGGATGCCATGAGGCGAATCAAAACTAGTGTTCACCCCTGGGCCAGCTCCATCTTCGCGAGGCCACGTACCTCGTCCCGAAGGGGAAAGATCGAATCTCGATCGGTAAGCGAAGTTGGCAGTTTCGACGGGTGCTCTCCAGGACCAATTTACGCAGACTTGTCGAGGCTAAGTTTACGCATTCCTCTTGCCGCTAGGCTTTCTTTTTCTTCCTATTAAACGGTCGTTGTGTTTAATTCTCACGTGGTCGAGGCAAAGAAAGACGCGTGTTCTTTATGCAATTGACAGGAATGGTATCAATTCTTCGATTGCGGCGCAATCTTGAAGGGATCCATCATTATAGACGACGCGATCGTGACATGTCAATCTCCGCGATTAGTTGTCACCAAAAGAGTATCTGTAGATTTAAAATACAGTTTTCGGAATTTAAAGAAGTAATAATTGAAAATAAATTAAAATATCTATTTTTTTTATTCATTTCATGTAACTTCTTAAGCTACTTTAATGTACTTAACTTAAATTGTAAATTATAGTTTTGAAAAATGCAGAGCGCGTAAATTTTCGCTTTTTGTATATATCGATGGATACGTAAGGGCGTATATTTAAGTATGTCGTATATATTGATAGACTTGTGAAAGCATATGTATATGTCTTTAGCAGTCAAAGAGTCAAACAATTTATTTCTAACGTGTATATGGAATATGCAGGATCGCAATTTTGACGGAGAGAATTGAATTTGAATAATATTAGTAGTATCGCGCATTTTCGACCTTGAACATGTCACGGGACAATTGTAACGATGGTTTTAAAGAATGAATTTCAGGGACTAACGCGGAGGATTACGCGTAGTTCCGGATAGAAGCATTGAAGGTTTTACTGTTCGAAGTAGAATTTTTATTTTGCATTATGCTAGAGTTATGTATATAGGAATAGTTGGTAGGGCTGTGGTAGGGAAGGGTTACGTTTTGAAAAAATATGGGTTGAGCCGAGGTGAAAGGTATGGAGAAACATGTGTCAACTAACTAAGAGTTGATTGAATCATGATATACTTTTGGAGATGAAAAGTCATCTATACATACACGTGCCCTTATGAAAGTTCAAGTCAATCGAAAAACCCTAAGCGATGCAAACGTTAAAAAGCGTTTGCAAGGCGGAAAAGAGACATAAAAGAAGGCACACAGCATCGGGATTAGTCTTAGTTATTAGAGTTGAAAATTTCCATTGCCCACCTAACATTTTAACATATATTATGTAGGAGATTAAATGAAACAGGGTGCCATTCGGTAATAAAATGATTTATTCTGTACTTACCTCGTAAAAGAACGTCCTCGAAACGCATCCCCTGCAATCCTATAGGGGTGTACCCTCTTCGTGGTCGCATTTTCAAGTTCAGGTAGCTTTATAACGCCTGAGCTTGACGTCTAAACATCCTCATCATGTTCTTGAACCTCGGCGATGTCTTCCTGGGGATCCAATAAAGAACTTTCTCTCGCCTAAAGACGTGCAACGATGAAAGTTGTACACGCATCCTTTATTGTTTTATGTCAATCAAGTATATCTCTAGATATAGATGAAATGAAAGTCTTTAGTGTGGGTGGCGTGAACAAGTGGATGGAATGTTTATGCCAGATTGTCGATTGCTAGTGAGTCTAAAAATGCATTTGAAGATGTGGTGTACCTGGCGTCTTGGTGGGGAGGTTGTTTATCGTGTGTATGAAGTGACTGATCAGGGAACTGACAATGAATTTTAGAAGACGAGATAATTTGAGATTGAAATGACGTGTGAGAAATTATAATTCATCCTAAAAGACGAGATACCAATGTGATGAATTAATTGGTTTGCAGCTATTAATGTATTTTTTTGAGCTTGCACAATTGCAGATCATTTATTGAGTCCAAATATCGTGAAATCAGCCTTAATCTAATCACGCACTCGTAATGTTGCAATCGGTTTTTGACGGTATAATTATATTACTATTAGATATTTTCTTTGCAAAAGTATCTAATTTAGAATTAGAGAAATAATATGATTATTTAACAGAAATAAATTATTCTCTCTTCTTAGCACAAATTTTTCAGTTATGTTTATTAATCCTTCACACTCGACAATTTTTTGGTTAGGAAAAATTCTTTCCTATAAAGTTGATGCTATTTGTTTGAGCAGTAAATAAGAAATCGTATAATAATTCACAGGTAAAATTATTCGATGCTAATACCTCGCACATTGTTACAGTATTTTAAATTTGATATATTAATTCAAAATTTTATTAAATGATCGCCTTTCGAATGCAAAAGGTTAATATTTAAAGGAAAATTTATCCTAATTTTAATTTTTGGGGGAAAATGTATCGGAGGAATAAACTAGACGATATTTTTAAAAATTAAAAATAATTTCTATTTATTTAAAAAAAAGTGCTCGTACACAAAGGGGAAAGTGAGAATAAATTTAGAAGATTGCGATTCAAAACCTTATTTTTTCTTGATACTTTCTCTTTTTTTCCCTTGGTAGTTTTTTCTCCCTCGGTCGTCCCTTCCTGTCCATGAAATCGCTTCCCTAATTTTCAGCACGATCAAACGTTATTTCCAGCCTGTTCCACCACTACATCCAAGCTTTCGTTTAACCGATATTGAGAAGTTTTTCGTTTCGTGCTCGAGATAACTTTTCCGCAGACTTCTCTTTTTCCATTTCATTTTCACACCCTGTTTTTGCCTCCTCTGAATCAAAATGCGAAAAAAAAAGATTTCCCACATTTCTAATCTCAAAGGATTGTTTTTTTCGTGAATATATTATCGTGCGAATTTTATAAATTACTTCTCATTAATTTAATGAAGTGAAAAGTGCTTTAAATATTAAGTTAAAATTTATTTTTATACTCAATTTTGTCAAGAACAAAATTCAATATAATATAAGAAGTACGAATAAATATAATAAAATTGCTGGTTTATATCTTTTCTGTAAGCTATTACTGAAATATTTTTAAAACCTGATGTATGCATGTTACACTGAGATATTTGAAATGATAATGGAGTAAGTAACAATAATAAGAATTAAAACTATATCACTAAAATTAAAAAATAATTCAACGATATATGCACAATATACATTTATAGTGAACGTGTAGTATCAGTGAATCATAAAAATACTACATAAGGAACATAATATTGGTCAAAATAACCACTAATTGAAAATAGAAAGTTTCGATATGACGTTGCTTAATATTTTCGTCTTTATGACAATCTTAGGACGATTTTCCATTTATCTCACTAGCACCATCACGACCGATATCTCCAATAAATGCAATGTAAATCATGCAATGTATATCGTTAAATTATTTTCCACTATTATTAGTATAATCTTTCGAGTTTCTCATTACTGTACGTACCATATCGTTTTAAATAGTTCACCTTAAAGTACATATATATTTCAATTGTTGAAAATAATAATGAAAACATTCGATATCTATGTTGTTACAGTTATTAATAAAAACGATAAATGAATGAAATATAATTTTACATCTATATAAATTAATGACTTCGATTATAATTATACTTGATCACCAACACACGTGTTAACGGGAAAACGGAAAATGGCGTTCTGATCGGCAATTTATATAAGCTTAACACTAGGTTTACGGGACCCGTCAATTTGACGGGTGAGTATCTCCAATTATACAATATTAATAGATTTAATCAACTAATATTAAGTTTGCTAATATCGTAATTGTATTTAAATTAAACTCATTGTCTTATTTTTTAAGAAAGTACGTAGTTTTCTTTACCCGTAAATCTGGCGGGTTTCAGTAAATATAGGTATTTAAAAACGTCTGTAAATCTAGTGTTAAAGACGTGTCTCTACAGAAATATTCATCGCGACGTTTTAATAAACGATTTTCATTTGTATCTACAATTCACCAATAAAACATAACCGGCATAAAAATGCATAAACACTAAAACCCTAATCTCTCGAAAGAGATTCTCGATTGGAAAGAAGACAAATTCCTCGATTCCGAAGGAGACAAGTTCCCATACCTCTGAACCCTAATCGCCAAATAAATACACGGTCCCAGAGTGACGCGAAACGAATCCGACGCAAGCGGGACGCACGAGAGTCGTCGAATAGTCGCATACGTCACCGCGACGCGGCGCGACGTACGTCGTTACGCGTCGCGTTCACAATCACGAGCCACGCTCTGCTCTCAAGGTCCGTGTAATTAATTTTGCGAAACAACTTCACACGATATTCCTCCCTGGCGGATGCTCAATGGGAGGGCACCACCTCCGCGGCAGCCGCTTTCCGTGAGATTCGTTTCGCGTCACGTACATCACGCGTTCCTAAATCTAAGCCGTCTACTTTACCGGGCGAGTTTTCGAGGAAGTCGTGGAGGGCTATTAAAATCTTCGTAAAGTTCATCTCGCCGGAATAAATGAATAAATAAGAGATCTCGTTCGGGTAGGAAAGAAAGGGTCGGTGGGCATAAAGCGGAAACATAAAGCGGTTTGCACCGCCACTTCGGTATTAAACCACTCGCCCTACCCGAAAGAATACCGAGTTTAAATTTGCTTTCGACAATCGTGTCGAGGAACGATGCCAACCGAGGAGAGACTACCGTGTTTTACTTATTACTTTTTATTTCATTCTCTGCTTCGGATAAGCGGAACGTGTTAAAATTCTTGATCCTTTTTTGGCCAGTATTCCTATTTTTCTGCTTATTTTATTTCGAAAAATAACTGTTTGGAAATATTGATCTTTTTTATTGTGTTAATGTAGAATATAATTTTATTTGTTGTTATATTATATTGTATTTTATTTATACAATAAATTTGTTTACTGAAAAATTACAAATTACAATACAGTTAAATATATTTAATTTAGTTGCAGTTAATAGTAGTTTTGTAATTTTTATGAATATTTTATAGGAATTTTATAATTATTTATACAATTAATTTGTTTATTGACAAATTAGACATTACAATACAGCGAAATATAGTTTTATGGTTATTTAATTGTAGTTCCGTAATTTTTGTACTTATTTGAATTTTGAGTTTATGATGACATGAATAAGGGATGAAAATGAAGATTAGATTTATCATTTTTTATGTTATTAGGAATATGTAATTATACTAAAACATGATAATATGTTTAATATTGTTTTTTCTGTCATTTCTTAACTATTTTTTGCTCTTTTTTATATTATCATTTCTAGATTCGAAGCTTCCTAATTTTTTACAGATTCTTTGTTTGCCAGTTTTAATGTATGGTAATAATTTAATTTAACTTTAAATTCGTTACGTCGACAATATTATACAATGATAAATTACTGTATGTGAAGATAAAAGTGTAAATTATCATTTATGTTACCCTTTTTTCATCTCTTTAAAACATAAATTGCCTGGTATTTACGATACAGAATGTTTCTAATATTCTACAATATTGAATATAAACTTAACTACATGAATTAATATTGACATTAATTTCTCCATTTATAATTTTACATCATTACTGTGGCAATGGTTCACATTGATTTTAATATATGTATTAGGTTGTTCGGATATATATATCGACGTAATAAATGAATGTTATTTGTAAGATAGGATTAGTGAGATTATTATGTATATATCGTTTGTATGATCGAATATAGGTTGTTATGAAAAATCAGTATGCGTGTAATAAATGAACTGTATTATGAACTATATATACATATGTGTCTATTGTATGAAAGAAGAAAGGACAAATAAGAGACTAATTGGAAAAAGTTAATTGCAATTGAGAAATCATTGAGAGACGTTTGAAGGACAGAGTGAATTATGTATTCCTTCTTTATTTCTACGTGATCCATTTATAAACATGTACAACCATAAACTAATTACCTAATTTTCATAAATAAATTCGGCATAAACCACTCCGTAACAATTTCTCCGAATAGCCATGAAGTGAAATAATCCAGCTCGGTGATTTCAAAATAGATCATAAGACAAGGGGTTAATACAGCCCGTCTGCCCCGTGTCAATTGCTTCTTGTCTCTATCCTCCATTATGAAAACCGTTCAGCTCGCGACGACGACAGATCCTGATCCATCGCCGGCTATAAATCCTTCTCGAAGATCGCGGATGAAAGAAAAGAGTGGCGTCGTTTCGAAGCGCTCGCAACTAGCAAGTCTCGACAATTCGAGACGAGTTTCGTCGTGAGAGAGTTTTATTGTATTTTTTTCATTAACAAGTCCCGAGCCGGTCCCATGGGGGCGGGAAAGTTGGCGGCGAGTTTTAGCGAGACTTTTGTTAATGTTCGGAATTAACGGAGTAAGGAGACTTTAAGTCATAAGGCCCCACGGGAGCGCGGGGTTCGACGCGAACTTTCACGATTCTTTATTTCTTTATCAACTCCGACCCTTGGTTCCACCTCCGCCTCACGGAATGCTTGCCAGCCCGACGAACCGTTTCTTCTCGCTACGCCGGCACTCTATAATTACTTTGTTCGGCACGATTCTCTTATTTTCTTTCCCTTTACCTCCGCGACATCGCAACCGAGTGAAATCCAGTTTCTCAAGCTTGGTCAGGACCTTTCTTTCGCCAGTTAACGTTGCAAAATTCCAGCTAGCCTGGCTGCTGCTGCTCCAACGTGAGCGATAGTGTAATGGTTGAACCTCGATTTTTATACGGTTTGATTGGAAATTTGATTTCACGTGAGAAGATATCGAAGGTGATAAATATAACATTTTAAGAAGCAGGATTGTGATGGGTTTGAGAATTTTTGTAAGGTTTCTTGAGGAGAATTGCAATTGAGATTCTTGGTTGCTTGGCTTAGGAATTAAATACAAATTTGTAAACGGTTAGATCAATCGAGTGTTTTACTTTGACTGTTGCGTGTTTCTGTCGACGATGTATTATTATTCTTTAGAATTGATGATGAATTCTTGGAAAGTATTCTATTATGATTGAGATTGTTGATTACATCTATACTAGTTTCACCCAATTATGTATAGTTATTACTTAATCCATTTGCATCGTTAAGTATAATAATCCGCACGCAATAACTGTTGCTTTGGGATTGTATTTACCTCTAGAATCGAATAAAAAATTATTATAATATTAGGTCAATTAGATACTCCACTTTTACTAATTTGGTTTGGTTACTTTTATCGTTATTCAAGCTTTATTGAATTAAAAATATATATGAAATCAGATTCAGTCGAATATTCCACTTTGACTCTACTGATTGCATTCTTTTAATGTTGTTCACAAATTTTACTCTAATCTTTTAATTAATTTTAATTGACCGATCACGTTGCTCACTTCTATACTGACTTTGTACTATCCTGCCTTAATTAGCATTGTCAAGGATTACTAATTATCTATAATTACATTAGAAATTCTTAGAATACTTTTCAATACACAGAATTCACTAATGTATTAATTTCACATTACCTTGAACAGTTACTCGACAATGTTTTCAAATTTTATAGTCCAGAATAGAACTAAAATTGTTACGTAAATTTGTTGACCAAATATTTTATTCCCGCAAAGTTTGTTATCTATTTCTATTTTAGTTTCATGTTATTTCGTACAATAATTATTGAATTATTATTTGTGTCTAATCTATTACAAAATTTTTTGACAGACCTACACTTCATGAGTTTGTTTCATACATCCTTTACTAATTTCATACCATTCTCTATAGTCATCATACAGTAGTGTGCACGTAATTTATTAATTTTCGATAACAATTTATACATAACAATAATTTCGTGTGAAAGAGAAACTTGCTTCTCAAACGCTGCACCTCTTTGTACGAACTTAACTACACAAACCCAGTATGAGAAGCGTCATGCATAATATAACATGATTGCATCGTGTACGTTTTGATGTTCCATTAGTATGACGATTGACGTATGGGTCGTACGGATGGTATCCGAGTCGACGTGAACGTGTCTTCGTATCGTCCCATACGTTGAACACCGATCAGAATGGTTGTACTTGGTCTCCTGTAACTAATCAACCGACTGTCGGGGCCAAATCAACCCTTGTCGTAGTGCTCGATGCTTCTCTCCAAAAGGGAGAGCCTAATTGCAGAGGACATATAAGATCACTGCAAAAATGAGTTTCACTTCTTCGCTTCACTCATTTCCGCGGTAACTGTTCGTATATTAAATTCGAATTAGGATAGTTACCATTCAATTTTAGATCACGATTACAAAGTTTGATCGTAATTGAGATAGGCTATACCCCTTTCTTGATAAATTTGAAGGTAGATTAGAAACAAATTTCTCGAGGTTCAGGAAGAAATTCTAGATATAGAACGACGTATGGATTGTATTAAGCAGAAAAAAATTTTTCTTTGCTATTTTTTCTTTAAATTCAAGTTTAGGAGATATGTTATATTAAAATATATTATTATTATATTATAAACAGATCTTACATATCGTAATATTATTATAATAATACAATAGTACAATAATACTGCATTATCAAATTATATAACATAATGGTATATTAGAAAGGTATTGTTTACAAGATGGTAAAATACCTAGTCTAAATATATAGTATAAAATTAAATAATAATATTCATTGATACAGTAATATTGTAATTGTATTGATGTAAATATTGGAAAAATTTTTGTGCACCAATTATTGTATAGAACAACTTATAATATACATCATTTGAATAATTTTCAGGTATAATGAAATTTTACTATTTAAGACAAACATTCATAAATCTTGTTTAACTTTCAATATTTTAAGATTAACTTCAACAAACTTAGTTAATCTGTGTTCTTATAAATGGGCAATGATCAGTAACAAAAATACTTATATAATTCACATTTGTTATATAATAATATTTTATAATTTCTCTTTTGTACGTATATCCACAATTTACATTCAACAATATATAAAATGCGTACACAGATTTTATCATTAGGTAATTATATATTATTTCCAGATATGTCAATTAAAAATGCATTATAAATTATGATAGTCAATGCCTCTCCAAATGGAAAAATTATCTGAATTCGTATGAACGTTTGTTATAAATATCATAGTTATCGATGTAGTTCGCAATTAGAGTGGCTAGGAATAATCAATCTTATTTTTTATTTCAAGTGATTACGAAAAAATGAGATTTCGTAGCTAACTGAGCGTGAACAAATCGAATAAAAAAATCTTGGTACGTATTTCGGTAATGAGGCGAAAATTGAGACAGCTTTATTAAGTCGAGGGAAGTTGCCCTGATTAAGTTACAACTCGACCCCTCGGGCGGCTACCGAAGTCACCCCCGTCGCTAATTTTATTTATTACACAATTTAAAAATCGATGCCTCGATAGAAACTAATAAAGGAGGACCAGTAATGTCGAAACGATTCCTCTCAACCTCGGAATGCGCATTTTCCTTGAAATAAACTTCGCTTAGCAAAGACACTAAATTTCTATTCATTACTATAATTCCTATTTAATATCAAACTTTATTTTTAGTGGACACGAATGAAATTTTATTTAAATATCATTCTAGTGGAAATAATAAACATTTCATTCATTCGTGTTATAAACAATCTATTCTTTCTGAATTTGATATAATTTATAACAATCATAAAATTTTCTGTAATTTATTCTTTCATATTAAACTTCAATAAATAAAACATTAATTTCAGCGTATTATTAAATTACAGTATCATTTAATTTCGCAATAATTTCGTATCTTCATACTCGATAAATAATTACTTTATTGAAATGAAGCCAATTTATAATCCTTTATAATTCACAATATAATTATTTTCATACTGTAATTATTACAGATAGATTTTAACGTAAAATAGAATTTAATCTGTTCAATCGTATTTCTTAATAATCGTCGTTATCGATAAGATAATAACAAATGAGAAAAATTTTCGCTAATAATCCCGATTCCATACAAGTCACCAAGTAGGAGAGAGTATAGCAACAGCCCTGTCGTACGCTAACTAAGTTAATTTAACCCGATTAACCGAAGACTAAGAGCTGACTTAGCTGGAGGGGTGAATACGCGACGTTGGAAGTAAATACCTCTGCTGTCAGTCTCTACATTTTTAATTAATTAACGATCAATTTGCACGCGAAATGCACCTCAAGAAGTTTAACGCATGCTCGCGAAACTCGATAACACGAAGCGTGGAAAAATAAGGGTGGCATCAAGGTACGAGCATCGTCGTAATGAAGACAGATACATTTCCGGTTGATTGCGGAAATATCGCTCGAATTGTGCACTGATGGATAGCATTAGCGTCCACGTCGTTGATTTTCAATCATTTATTTTCATTTTGCGAAAAATACATACATAGGGTGTCTTTCAACTAAATGCAGCGAATTATCTTCGAACAAATTTGTATCAGAAAGGAATGTTTTTAACAAAATTATTAGTTTTCATGCAGGACAGTGTTATGTGATATAAATATTTCTTTTTATATATGGTACGATGCTACAGATTTCAACTGAAAATTCTTCAATCGTGCGTTGTTATGAATTACTTTTTTAAATTGAAGGATATTGATAAACAATTGCATAATAATTTTTGTATATAATAATTTAATTTCTATAATTATTTCTGTGAAAATGTTGCGATTGTCTATTTCATTTGAAAAGTTAAAACACTAATTGAATATACCGACTACAGTGAAATAACATGTAAACATTATAGTGGAATCAGTACTGATAATTCAGACATTAATATTGAAACGAATTACACAAATAATCGGATTACTATTAACTTGGTAACATTATTTTACCTTTTTTCAAAAATATTTCAATTTACAACTTAATAGATAAATGCAGTATCTTCGTTTTTTATTTATAATGACTAATGACTTGAACCAAAATTATATCCTATTATTTAAAATATTCTACTGTCGATGATGTTGTACTGTTATTTTTCTAAGTTTCAAAAGTACAACTTTTAATTAAAATATTATTTTATAATATTTACTATGAAAAATAAATTTTCAGTCTAAAATCATTAATAATTTAAAGTTTCGATTATTATACACTATTAACGTTATTTACCATTAAAGTATTAGTATTAGAATAGTACTACAATAGTTATATTATTATTAAAATTATTTTTAACAATTTTTATAGCGACAAGATAAGATAGAATTTTACATTTTTATTCTTTCACGTACCGAATAACATATTACGACCCAGAAGGAACTGCATTCTTGATACAGTGACGTATCAAAGGTTAGGACGGTAAGGAAGATTGGATCCTCGATTTAGTGAGCAGTTAGTAGATAGTGTGAGCCTAGATTGCAAAATTAGGCGAAAGACCAAGCGTCATCTGCTGCACGTTTTGGGAGTACAGGATCCTCTCAAGTGCTGCCAACCTCGTATATCCCTCCAAGACCATAGTCCAACGCAGAGGACTTTATCGGGTGCTTTGCCTCGTAATTAGCCATTTTGAATCTCAAAGGTTCTACGGAAGTCTCTCAAGATTTCTATTATAACTCCGAGCTATTTAAACCTAAATCTATGATATTATTTAATATACTCTAAGAAACAGTATAGATTTTCTAACAAATGCGACAACTTGATATTTTATATTAACGAAACACTGAATTTTGCAATGGATAAATATAAGATCTAATTACATAATTAATAAATACGTAATGCCATTATTATACACTCCTGCGACTTTTTATTTTCTGATGAAAAATTAACAACTTTAAACTTATATATTTCTCCTCAAACTCTGTATTTACCTTCTTATTAACATTGGTAGCATTATTTTTATAATAAATCTAAGTAATAGAACTATAAATATTTTGACTACGCATGATAGTTATATTATATTATATAATAATATTTCTAGAATAAATTTCATTACTAAAAACATAAATTTCTTTTATAATAATATATATTTTATAATAATGCAGTAACTCTTTCCTTTCTTATTATGTTCAGCAATTATTGACTATAGCGAAAAGTTTTATAGATATTTCTCAATTTTTCAAAGTTACATTCGAAAAGAGTTTTTTTTAATACAGTATGAAAGTATCGCAATAATTTACTTCTTCTTGAATGTATCAAGCAACAATTGATGATAGTAGAAAATTTAATAGACACTGCTGGGAGTTAGGTCGTATACAGATAATTGGCAGCAATACCGACATCTATTGACAGATATCGATTGGAGATTTGGACAATACAATAGCAAATATATATACATATATAATTAATGACCGTTGCACACTTTTGTTCTATCAGTTAGTCTGCCATAGTGTACCAAGGAGTATGCAGTAAATATTATTAAGTGTTAATAAAGCTTATAAAATATTTATCTGATGTTTCCCAATTTCTGATTTTGAATTCGAGAAAAATCTATTATGTATATAATATTTTCAGGCCAACACAATACATATGTATTATAATAACTTTTTTTCTTAGTATGGTCGATAAGATTATAAAATTTTATCTACACCACCTATCAATTTTCCAAACTGAAATTCGACAAAGATCTAATACAAATTCCACACGAATTATCACGATATTTTCATAGAACCAATTTTGTACTTTCTGGACTATATTATAAAAACATATTCCAGTATTTTTTTCTTGCATTCTGTAAAAATTCGTAGAAAATTTTTGGGAAAAGGTAACTGTGTAATTTTTTTTTCATTAACATTACTTTTAATTTTAATCTATATATAAAAAAATTCAGATACATAGAAATGTCCGGAAAAAATCTTGAATTAATCATCTATAAAATACAGTGGACTTCAACGGTGGACAGGATACAGCTCAGAGAAAAATGTCTGTAAAGGATGAAAAAAATATAGTAGTAAAGGCAAACAATATGCCTATCGCACTAAAGAAAATTTACAAATTTAAAGCTTCAAACAAATTCAAAGAAAACTCACGAAATTGAAGATGATAGAAGATAAATTATTCCCAAGAAACAATTTTTTTGTAAATTTTCCGAATTTTTAAGTTCCCAGTACCAAAACCATGTGCCTTGGACACATGCTAAAAAAATTTCACATTGATTAGACCTTTAGTTCTTATCATACGTCAAAACCAGTATTCTGAGAAAATACTGTTTCCAAAAAAAAATTTGGAAAACTCATACAAAGCAGAACAATTTTTTCAACCAAATGTGTAATTTTAGTTTTCCAAATTTTTTTTCGAATTTTTGCACTCGATGTAGGAAAGAGCAACGAATTTTTCAAGACAATAAAAAGGAAACCGATCTTTCGAAAATTCCATACTACACTGTCCCTTAATACATACAACGACAATGACCAAATCACGAAGCTCGATACCAAACAATCCTGCAAACCGAAATTCCCAAACTATCCGTTTCGTATACCACACGCATTAACCGGATATTTACATAGATCCGACAGGCTGGATGCTGGAAGGAAAGATTGCCAGTCAATAGCAGTGGGATCTATCGGTGGCCGGAGGAACTAAACCGTGTGGCTTCCTTGGCGATTCAGTTAGAAAACTGTCAGCTATGTAGGCCAGCAACCGGCGGTACCCGGGTGCATCGAAACGCAACCGCTGTTACGAGTCCGTTGGTTCACGTGCCCTCACACACTCTCAGTGTACGCAAGCATTCTACGTCAGGGTAATAAAACATTTCGCGTGCGAGGGTATAATTGTCGGGGTCGGCCCGTGCGCGGTTTATACGGTGCTGGTACGATGAGGGGCGGCAAGGGACGGCGAGGGGTATGTAGTCTAGGTTTAGGGGCCCCGGGAGGGTACCGCGCCCCCTTTTTCATCCTGTAGTTATTTATCGCCCTGTTTCCTACTCTCTCTCGCACTCTCGCGGTTCTATACACCCTTGACTTGACCAGTGGCGAAGGTGGTATAGCTGGCCGCCACCATCGGTGATAGAACGTGATACGTTTGTTTCTACCGGTCGTAGTTTTGCTCCGACCTTCGTCAAGTCGTTCATGACCCTCGAATCAAGAATTGCCCGACACATCGCCTTCTCTTCTGGCTCTTCTCCCTTTTATCCCTTCATCTGCGGCCTTAAACGTAAGATTTAACGCGGTCTCGCTGTCTACGTGAATCTCGCGGTCATCAGGAGGGTGCTGAGATGTTGCATCTCGCGGGAAGTTTGTTCAGACTATTTTTAATGGGGTAAGTTGGAATAAGCGGAGGAACGGGTTAGCAAGTGAATTATGCCGAGCGAGTTATTGCGGTGAGCAGAGATGATTTAACAAGGAAAGTTTCGTTGAATCGGATTTAGATGATTTTATAAGTGTATCGTGTTCAAACGCAATTCGAACGTTGGATGGGTTCGATGAATAAATTTTTACTTCCTTCTTTTGAAGGAGATACTAATTTGTTTTCTGTGCCTGATGATTTATTTGAAAAATGTAAGTTTGATCTGTTGTCACAGGTGACTGTGGCAGATTCTGATCTCAAGTTTGTAGGCAATATTCAATTTTTTAATCGAATGGTATTTATTAAGAAATCGGGTAACACAATTGCAAATCGTTATTTAGTAACTTTACTTCTTATAGTGTGATTGATGTTTAATGATGATTGTAAATAGTTGTATTGTTGTAAATAGTAATTACGTGTTAAATTTTGGGTTAATGTCTTTTTTGCGAGATTAGAAACGTCTTTTTCCTCAAGTATACTTGAACTCACTCAAAATATGTTTCTATGCAAAGTTCTACTGTTATACCTATTATAAGTATGCGTTTGTTTGATGCCATATATTGTTTAAATAGAGCGTTCTGTTTAATTTCGAGTTCGCGTATATTTAAATTTCAGTGGTTTCGATCCATATAACATAACCTCAGTAAAATTTAAGAGACAATGAATATCGATGGATCATAGAATATATCAACATATAGATGTAAATTTATATGACAAATTTTATGTATTATTCTTCGTTTTATTGTCATAAATTTATATGGGGCGAAATATATCGTAAATATGTTCCTAACAAATGTTCGTTCCATTTGACTACTTTTTACTAAGATTATTGTAATGATGAGTCACTGGCATTTAATCTCCAAGCAAAATTTCTTGAATTTAGAAAATACGATTATTGAAATCTAAAAATCTTAACTTTATATAATTCCAGAATTAATCTAGAATTATTATACAGTGTTAATCATTTATCCCTGCTATCTAAGATAACTTATTAGAAGATGAATGGTTCAAATAAAAATTGTTTTGTATCGAAAGCTGTATATAATTTGATAATTAACTTTTGTATAATTTTGCATTATTATCAAGATAAAATTGTTATACCTAGATTTTATTCGTTATAACCGAAAAACCGTATGACAGAATGATGGAAAAATTCGTGCTATACGAGGGTTGCTCGAGTTTCTTAACCTGTGCTTCATGAGAACCGTGTTATAGAAAAACTATCGCAATTTTGTCACACTGTTATATTAAAACCCCATTTAAGAGTGCCGTGTTATAAGAGGACCATCACAATTTTGGCCCTGTGTTCTTTCAAAATCCCCTTTTCGGAATATGGTCTTATAAGAAGGTTACATACTCTTAAATTCAGTATTTGACTGGCCAAATATCGGAAGACGTTCCAAGTGACATTAAAAATTCGACGTTTCCTTGGGACTTGTTACAAAGCAATAAAAATCACGAAGAATTTTGATGTTCGCAGACAGAACGTTCCGGACATGAGACTGACGGGACTTGCAATCGAGGGGAAACGCGTTCAGCAGTAACATTCTGTCGGGAGGGTTCGGTATTCTAGCTACGTAAGTGACACATTGACGGGAGCTGACCACTGGTTGGCAGCCCTGACCGTCTCCCTAGGGTGGCTAGTTACCGCATGATTGGCCCTCCATTACCATATAACGTGCACACTAACGTGCATGCGGTCCTCCACGATATTCCTGCACCACCTTTAGATCTGCTTCGATTTTCTGGATTTCCAGGCAAAAAGAAGCTCCAAAGATTCCACTGATTTTTATCCTATAACCGTATCATCTATACAACTGACCAACCCCTATGTATTTCTCTCATATGTCTCTGGCGAAAAACCTGCTTCGTTTTTAGTAATTTCCATAATACAAAGTCGAAGAAGGCAACTTTTCAAAGAAAATTAAAATTGTGGTGTTGAAGCACTTGATTAATGCGTAATTTTTGTCTTTTCATTCGTGGAATCGGTTTAATAAATATACGAACGAGTATTGTAATAAAATGGTGGATCTTGAATTTTGAATCGAGGACTCTATATTTAACATCATTTTTTTTATAATATCCTTTCAATTAATTTTTCGTTATATACAAATATCCTTATTTCGTTTATTCTGAAATTCACACATAGTCACGTTTATTTATCGTGATTGATTATTCGATTATTCGTGATACGTTTAGTATTAATTTCAGATTTCAAACTCTTATTATGAAGATTAATCGAATGATATTTAAATTCTCAAAGCAATTAGTCTTACTCTTCCTTGACCATATTCAGAAAACTAAAAAGAATCAAAGACTTTCCAGAACTCATTGGAATCCTGAAATTAACCATTTTGATATTTAAATTTTACAATTCTATTATTTACAAATATTCTACACCAAAATAAGTTCTTTTCGTACATATTAAACACAAACAAAGGAATTAATTCAGAAGTACATTAGTTTAGCATTCCGAACGCAAGATTATATCACACAAAAACGTAGTAGAACCCTATTTTAATATTCTAAATCGATGTATCTATGTTTTTAAACATTCTTACCATTCTTACATTCTACCCACAATCGAATATTCACAAAATAATGAAAATCATTTCCAAATCGAGTTCGAAGGATTACCTACGAAAGAGATAGGACCTACCTAGATCAAACATTTTTCTCCTCTCTGTAACTATTCCAGATCCTCAGAAACACTATTTTAAGATAGTAAATATTCAATATACTTCTATGAACGTATCCAAAATCGACGTATGCGTTCGAATATTTGTCTCACAAAATAGTAAAAGTTAATTCCAAATAAAGTCCAAAAGATTGCCTACGAAAAACGTACCTCGACGAAACATTTTTCTCCTCTCTGTAATCATTTCAAATCCTCGAAGTCATCTGACCTGAACCACCCAGTACATCCGGAGAATCAATTACAAAGTCTCGACAACAATCGCGAACTATGGTACCCCTATCAAACGTGATCCTATCGGGAAGGAAGGTTCCGGGTGCAAAAAGAGGCAGCGTATCGTTTGGTTGATGGAAGCGGGCATCGGTTCCCCCCGGACGCAGTCGTTTCATTTTTGTTCTAACACGCACATTTTTTCGAGATTCTGGTATGAGTCGACAAGATGTACGAACGAGGCTCTACCGAGGTTTCAAAGGTTTTTGCGGCCTTATCTCCCGACCCCTGGTTTAAGGCACGGACTCGACGAAGAGAACAACCCTGCCACGGTTAGATGGATAGACACGATGCGAACGTACGTAGACATGTGAGGGTGCACTCGCTTAATTACACCGGAGGCCTCGTGGGATGCTGAGAGGTTGAAGCGACCTTACCCTTCCTCTTCCGTCCTTTCGGCTCTCCACCTTCGCTTCTCTTCCCTGTATCGCTCTGCCTCTCTGTCTGGCTTGGTACCCGCGCTTCTCACGTGATGTCTGCAACCTACCCTCCAGATGTATCGCATCTCCGCGCTGAGATTTCCAAACTGGCGCGTAGGTAAGCTGGTGTTGCATCTCTCTTGGGGACTCGTGGCCGGTTGCAGTCGAATGCACTGTCTGCATCGTTGAGGCGTTCTGCAAACGAACCGCAGCTCGTAATGGCGCAGGAGTAATTCCCCGTATCCGACGTCGTTGCGCGCGAAACACGCTACTCGTTTCGCCAACCTACCCACGACATGGCCGTCTTATAGCAACGTATTATACCGAAATTTTCTGGCTTCGTTTTTACCATCCTTTTCTTCTTTCTCGTCTGTGTCCGATTTTTCTTCGCGACTCGTTTTATTCGCCGTGGACGTCGACTCGGAGTGTAGTGGAAGGTTTTTGAATAGTAGGATGTATTTTTGCTCGTTGATATTTCTGTGCTTGTAAAATTTTGTGTCGTATATCAAGTTTTGTACGGTAGTATAGCAATGCGGTATAACGAAATTTTGTTATGTATATCGTGTTTTTGAGATCTTTTATAACTCTTCAGGATATTAATAGGATTTGTAGTTATTTGACATACATGTAAGTGTCAATGATTACGATAATTTTTAATTTTTTCTAGACTCTGTATTAATTTTTAACAAACATGTACCAAGTATATATAATATTATTATGAGTTATTGTTTATTTTTGAATATTTAAACGTTTAAATTATCTTTCTCAATTTGTACTTCATATTAACCATACCACAATCCAATATAACTGTTTTTAAATGTTTTATTAAAAAGTTGGAATTCAGCGTTATCGTTCTGGTTATTTAACATTTCAATTTTTCTTTTAATGTACGTATTACGAATTTTTCAATTCTTTTTCTTATTGAAATCCTTTTTAAGTTCTTCCTTCTTCGTTTTTCCTCGTACTGATCTTTTAAAATAATTTGATCAAAGACCAAATATCGAACTAAACTGAAAAAACGTATTGACTAAAAAGTATAAACATAATTTTAAAAATCGCGGAAATAATCATAGAAGGACCAAAATTTCTTGAGAAATCTAAATTATATGGAAAAATTGACATAATACATGGCAAAATAATTGATCACGAATCGTAATAGTATTAGGATTAAATTATTATTACTAAGGATTTATTATAATATTTATAATATTTATTAAAATATTTATTATTAAGGAAATTATTAAGGATTAAATACTGTAGAGATTGGATTAATTTAATAATAAATTATAAAAATATGTAAGGGTCGATTAAACATTTCAATTATTTCTTGACATAAATCTGTAGCGATTCTAGACTTATTACAATGCAGAGTTTTCCCGATTGACCTGGACATTTCACTTTCGTAAGGCTACGCGTATATGGTGGAAAATGTACAATACTACAATATGAATAAATTTTCAGAGTTTTCGCATACATAATTGCAAAATAACCCAAGAATTTCCATTAAATATATCATCATACATACATGTGGAGCGAGATCATTTGAAAGAATATCGGCAACTTTATAACGATTATCATTACGAGGTTATCATTACAAACCGTGCGAGTGATTTTGGATACGAAAGATATGAATTCTTAGAATAAGTGTGGCGATGCATCGTATGAATGTGTAACGTACGTGTGTGAGAATATAAGCGAGAGATCAATGATGAAGAGAGCATCAGTTTAAATCTAAAATCGGAAGGAAGTATTTACTTTAGAAGTGTGTCGGCGGGTTGTTAGCTCAATCTTTCTATTTGTTTAGTCTTAACCTCATTTTAGCTCGTACAGATATATCATAGTGAATTGGCACCGATAAAATTGAGATGATATCTAATTCTAAAAGATGATTATTACGAGCTAAAATCAGGTTAAACAAAGGGGTTTTAATAACAGTCCAGAGATACGATTCCTTACGTCTTTAAAAACTACGACTAACACACTGCTAAACTCTCAACTGAAAACTGCCTTGCACTCGCCCTTAAATGCTCATTTTCATACTCAAAATCTCTCTTTTTCAATTACATACTTGTTCAGGTCCTTGAAAGGACCTCAGGAAGTATTCCAAAACTTTAACTTGTTGCAATTATAAACAGTCCGTCCATAAAATCCTTGCAGTCAGTCCGTTGCACACGGTCACTTCCATACGTCCTAAATCCCAAACACACTTAACATTCTTTCCAGGCCACATTCACTCCGTTTATACATATATATTTTAGAATTTTTGGAGGTCCTCCCTCACGCTTATTGAAGTCCAGTATAATCAGGTATAGCCTCGGTGTAGCAATGACGCTAGAAAGGACGAAAGGCAAAGGAAAAAATGCCAGTTGACTCGTCAGTAAAGCTTTTAGCAGTTCCTGCCTTAGACAGGAAGAACTAGGCGTGATATATATGAGAATCGGAAGGTTTAGAAGGACTTTCTTGCAATTCCTTTAACCTCCTTTAACCGTTTTAGTGCCAAGGGTTTTTAAAGTCCACGTCGAATAGTGCCATGAAGCGCGTTAACGCTTCCTTCATTTATCTGCGAATAATGTCGATCGACGCGGTCGCGCTGCTCATTTTTTCGTCGAAATGTGGCATCCGGCGCGCTCGCGCTTCAGATTGATATGCAATTTCTTAATATTAACAATTTCATCAGTTGCGTTAGAAACGTTGTACTGATCACCCAGAAGAAAAAAAATGAAAGAAAATTTGTAATTACGAGAGGAAACTCTCGACACACTCGTGACAAGATACATCCTGAGTTGAGCGCGTTGCGAATTGACGATCGTGATCAAAAATAGCGACACGGTTCACCACAGTACGCGAACAGCGTGACACTAAAACGGTTAAGTTGGAATTCATCTAGCCTCGAGGGTGAGAATGTTAACTGCTATAAAATAACAACATCCTTTACTCTTTTATGCCAATCAAATTTATTTCTACTATGCGTTCGCGCCGAGTTAGCACAACGTGTTTTCATATTTATGGCTAACTGTCTCCGTTGACACTTCCTTGATTATAAACAACGGTAACGTTTGGCCACATGATGACGAAAGTTCATCGACAGGCCATAGCGAAATTGAGTGAAGTTAATTTTAAGACAGTAATATTAACTTTAAGAAACAGAAAACTAACCCCGATACTATCTCACTCAGTCTCGCTGCGGCTCGTCGATAATCTTTGTCACCTTTTGACCAGTAGTGATTATTGTTTGTAATCGAGAAAGTCTCTGCAAAGTCCCGAAGATGAAACCCGCTGTGTCAACTCTCGAACGCATAGTATTATACATATATAACATTACATAACGCAATAGGCGATAAAA
This sequence comes from Lasioglossum baleicum, assembly GCF_051020765.1. Taxonomy (NCBI): domain Eukaryota; kingdom Metazoa; phylum Arthropoda; class Insecta; order Hymenoptera; family Halictidae; genus Lasioglossum; species Lasioglossum baleicum. The sequence continues at coordinate 34,252 of NW_027470569.1, forward strand.
TATCGCTGATAAATTGCAGGAAAATCCCTACGAAATACAAAACCTTCCACTGTACAGAATACGCGTAAAAATAACGCGCAGGAATGAAAGAAACGCGTTCTAAAACCCCACGCATTCCTGCAGAAGAAAACAGCAGCAGTACTTTCGCGATAGAGTCTGATACTTTCGCATAATGAACCAGCAGCTTGTTTGCAGAGAACGATGTACAGATACGAGGCACGCGAACGACGTGACAATTACCTGGTAATCGGTGTCCCGTATCAACCCCGCAGCAATTCCATACGTTCTAATCTGCCCTTCGTCTTCGCGGCGTGACGCCGCTCGACTGCCTGGCATTTAGCTGCATTCGCTTAATTAGTTAATTAATGAAGACCCGTGCAAATGGACTTAGCGACTCGCTGACCGAGTTGGCCGTGGCACGCTCCGAGGACATTCATCATTCCGACGCCTGTTAGTGGCGCGAAACGTTCTACGTGGTCTAATCTCGTGCCCATAAATAAGATAACAATTTTTCATCCCCTCTTGCGGCAGTTTCGACGCGAGGGGTCGCGCCCACGAGGATCGCTGGTGGCGAAGGGACGCGAGGATGAGCGCGGAGGACGGCCGAGGGAAAAGAGGGCGGATAGAAAACGGAAAAGTTTGTAACCCTCGTTACCGGGTATCGAGTTCCAATTAGATGACGATCGCATTTCCAGTGGCGGGCCGGAAGACGTTTTTGCGTGTACCTGAGACGAACGGCCGATCGCCAACTTACCTTATCCTCCCATGGGTAAATCAAACGGATACTAATTTGCGGCGTTCAGGGAATTTCCTTGATTCCAGGATCGTTACACGCTCGAAGGTCGCAATCATTGCGGCCGTTCTTTCCTTCCTGTCGTTACTCCTTCCGAGGTATTTTCAACTCGAGACGCGACAAACTTATCGATGGGTAGCTGAAATTCGACGTGATAGTGGATACGAGAATAGGAGCTAGCTTGACTGCTTTTCTCGCTTGTCTGACTTATCCCGATCTCGACTACTGGAATGTATCAAGCCAACTTAACCTGGATATGCATGGATCTTATATTTCGATTTTTAATTTGCCGAATTCGTACCTTTTGTGTAGAAATGAATTGATTGCGAAGATTGTCGGCTGTCGTGTAACTGGGAAATCGAGAGATTGCGAATTATTTGAAGTTGAAGAAACAATGTTATAAATAAAATATTCTTTTTCGAAAGGTATTCAGGATTGTTTGTGTTAAGCTATTGTTGATCGAATAGTGTCGTGTTATGGTGGACTTATGGATTAGTTATAGAGCTGTAAATGGTTTCACCTCTTGTTCTAATGCTTTACTAAACATTGCATTGCGTGAGAAAAATCGAAGGACGCTGCTTGGATAATTTAATACTTTCAAGCGTATTTTAATCCGCGTGATTAAATCTAACGGATCTACGAAAACCTTTCGAATTGTATACGAGTTTCAAATGTAAAACCTTAAGGGTTATATCTTTCCATGTAAATATTCTTGAATTACTGATTTGACTGATTTGTGCTGTCTTTGTATTCCAAAATTTCATTTATCAGTTAAATAAACAAATATTCAAATAAATATTAAAGTATTGTCGATGTAGACTGTAAGAATGAATAAATTGTAATAAAATTATGTAAAATATAAAATGTATTAATATTTATATGAATTATAATAAGCTATAGTGAAAGACATGAATTTTATGCGAATTTGATATAATTAATTTCGTTACATTCTCCTTGATCTCTTGCATA
>NW_027470570.1:0-35963 GCF_051020765.1 Lasioglossum baleicum
ATGGATACATCCAAAAAGCGATACGCGAGTTTACCGAGGATTCTAGTCAGAGCTAAAAAACCCCGGATCGCGCGTATTATAATTTTAGGGAGTTCGGTTTGTTTGACGTTGAAAGGAAGGAAAGGAGAAGAAAGAGAAAGAAATCTGGCAGAAACGTCGGATCGATCGTCGCTGACTCGTGTACCTAGAACAGTAAAATCGAATGATGTTTATTGGAAATCGCAGGCCATCGCGTTTGAATCTCGGCCGATATTTGTTTGGCCAGCCCGGCTCCGAGGAGAAGCACAGCTTTCGGTTCAATACCGTGATTCATCAACACACGTCGTACAGTCGATCTTGTTTAACGCGATTCCTTTTTTTTCTCCGAACGCGTGTAAAACTGTCGTAACCCGTTGGAACGCGCTGAGTGTGGCGAAGTTGAAAATCAAACCCGCTGACGGATAAACAAACAGAGATTCGGTTGGCAAAATGTTTCTCCTTCTCGCGTTAGATCGCGTTAGCCTCGCGAAATGTCTTTCAACGATCGCGTCTGTTCGGTTGTTTATCACCGCCGTTGTTTCTCATCCGTAGCGGAAAGATTCGGAAAGATTCACGAAGCAAATAACCGGCAAATTGGCCTGGATGTTTGACAAACAGATTCGATTTTACGCGCGGAACGCAAGATAAACGGCTCGCATGGTAACAAGCCGAGTGAGATAGATTTAATCGAGACGAGGACAAAGGCGATAGCGATGACAACGACGATGATTTTATCTATGTTAATCTAGAAAGACATTGCTGGAACAATGATTTGTACGCCTTCTATGAAGGACCGTAGAATACATTATGTTACCTAATACTCGTAAGCACGCATTATCTAATAAACATTATTTACAAAACCAATCGAGAGAAAAAAAAAATGAAACGAAAAATGGTCAACGAATCTCTTCATTCCTGTACCCCGAAGGATCATATCTAGACGAAGTAGAGAAGTTTAGATGATAAGCCAGAGAATGGTGCAAAGGTTTAATTGTCGAACGATACTTCTGAGACGCGTTCTTGCACGGTTTTTGTCAGATTTAACGAGCAACGTGTCAAAAAAGGAACAGAAAGTAGCAGTGACGAAACAACGGACTTGATCGGGAATCTCTTGTCGAAGAAAATGATCCGTCTGAGGTCGAAAGAAAAATATTAGAGTCGATAACGAATAATCGATTAGCCAAAGAACGTTTAACATGTTTTATGCAAAACGCTCGGTGAAAACATCGTTTCGAGAGCCGTGCAAATAAACCGCTCCGTAATAATGTTAAATCCGAATCGTACGGCGTTATAACCGAACCAATTCCGAAATTCCAACTTCGACGGAATGTCAACAGGAACCACTCGTAACTCGGAAAACAGTTCCCTTGAACCCAATCGATAAGGCAGGGTAAATGTGCCGCGAGCTGGATTTTCTCCTTTTCCCCGTTTCGCTCGGCGGATTTTTCAGAACGCTTTATTTCGCCGGCAACGGCGAGCAATCAATTAAGAGATCTCGGGAAAGTAATGTACTTTCCGTCGTCTTTCTCCTTTGAAAAAATATCCCGATGAAAAGGTTTGACGGATGCTTATTTTAGCCGGTTTCCTCGATTCTCGCTTTATTCTGTCGGTACAGCGAAATTAATTGGGAAAGACCGAAAGGAAACGTATTTTTGCCTTTTTTACTTTTTTCTTTTTTTAAGGTCACACGATGAAATGGTTCGGCGAATGTTTATTTCGGTCGTTTCTCCCGGTTTTTTCTTCATTTCGGCAGTGAACTTAATCGCGAGAACTAGAATATGTCGAATGTTTATTAAATCTGCGAATACATAATAACAACGATCAAATTAAAATTAGAAATTCCACATTTGATCATTATCAACGTTGTCATTCGAATTTGCGACTTTTCTTTTAATATTCTTCTAACTAAATTTTTCAATTTCTTCTTCCAATCTACCGTATATTTTTTTTTTTTTTTGAAGGTGTCGCGATGAAATGGTTCGACGAATGCTTGTTTCAGTCGTTTCTCCCGGTTTTTTCTTCATTTCGGCAGTGAAATTAATCGCGAGAACTAGAATATGTCGAATGTTTATTAAATCCTGCGAATACATATAACAACGATCAAATTAAAATTTTTAATTCCGCATTTGATCATTATCAACGTTGTCATTCGAATTTGCGACTTTTCTTTTAATATCCTTCTAACCAAATTTTTCAATTTCTTCTTCCACTCTACCGTATATTTTTTTTTTTTTTTTTTTTTAAGGTGTCGCGATGAAATGGTTCGACGAATGCTTGTTTCGGTCGTTTCTCTCGGTTTTTTCTTCATTTCGGCAGTGAAATTAATCGGGAGAGCTGGAGGATGTCGAATGTTTATTAAATTCTGCGAATACATAATAACAACGATCAAATTAAAATTAAAAATTCTGCATTTAATCGTTATTATCGTCGTCCTTCGAGTTTGCGACTTTCCTTTTAATATCCATCTAACCAAATTTTTCAATTCTTTTTCTCACTTTGTTCGTTACATATTAATCGCTCGTCGAATAGATTAGCTGCATCGAGCAGAAAGTGAAACTTTATTTCGGATACGGAAAATTAAACATCATTCGAGCGTTTTGCCGCGAAAATAGGGAAAAGTCCGAAAGACGGAGTTAATCGCGTTAGCCTGGAAACAGCCGGGTCATAAATTTCAGCTCTCGCGGCCTGTTAGCGGATGTCCACGCAAAACCGAATCTCGTAATCCTTGAAATCAATTGGGATTTTACTTTCGGTTCACCCGTTGCATACCTCGGATGCCGTACACCGCGAAATGTTTATAAAAATACGTTCCACGCCGGCGAATATACCGCGTATATGAAGAACTCGACGTAGCAGTGACGATAACTCTTTACGAGTATTTCAAAAACTCTGTCGCTCATCCTCCCGGACTGGTTTCAGCGAAGAAGCAAAGTTGAGAGGAGAGGAGAGGAGAAGTAAACCAAATGTGTGAAAGGCGAGAAAAACCACTGACCCGCGCGTTTGCCGAAAGCAAACCTCTGGGAAGAGAAGAGCGAACGTAAAAATAAGAAGAAAAATAAAGTAACGTAAAGAAGAAGCGGAAGAATGAGAAGAAGAATGTTAAATCGCGGGAACCAGTTCTGGAGATATGTCTGATCCATCCTTGTGGATCGTAGATGCGAGGACAAGGCGATAGTAGAGAAGTGGCATCGAACTGTCCTGTGAAAAAAACGGCGGAAAAAGAAGGGCAGAAAGCATCGTCCGATAGACACAATAGTACTGGTGAAATCGACGATAAGCGTCGACGTCGCGTCGCGTCTCATTCGCGACGAGCATCGTGCCGAGTGTCGAACAGAGAGCAGAGGATCCGTACAGGAGAGCGTGCGACATAACACATCGATCTGCGTTCGCGCAAGCGTGTTCCTGCCGTGTGCTGACGGGCAGATTTCCCTCTTGCCACCCTGTATAGACCGTGACCGGGATACGATACCAACAGGTGATGCTAGAGGAGTAGAGACACTCCCTCGAGCGGCGTCGTTGATCGTCGTCCCCCGAGTCCTGATCCTGACGGTGATTTACTAGCGTTGCCAGCCGGCTCTGGCTTCCGGCTTGCCGCCAGCACTACGCATCCTGGTGCTCTGCCACGAGGTCTAGGTCTACACCTAGACAGACCTGGTACACTTAGACAGACTAGACGGGTACGATGAGCAACGAGGAAACCGAGGACGATCGCTGACACGTCGTCGATCATCTTCGAACAACTGTTCCAACTGCTCCATCCTGACTTCCGTCTGCTTTCTCCTATGCATCTCTGTCGCAAGTTGTGTTCCACGGGATGCTAAGGAGATCCTATCAGAAGGACGAAGCTACGCTGATAACCGGCTGACAGCTTCTGCGAGGACCAAGTTGTCGCGCCGAGTATCAACCCTCGTGCTTTCTACGACGAAGTTGGAACGTTGCGAGGAACGCGTGTCCCGATACGTAAGGTGGCTCGAAGGGTGGGAATAGTACAGCCGGTGGTGGGACGAGATACAACTCGGCGATGATCCAGTGCGGATTTAGTGGCTTCCTCGGCGCGATGAAACGCTCTGCCGCGCGGAGGTAGGCGGAAGTCGTAAACGGATTGCCAGCGTAACTCGATCGGGAACGATTTCACCGAGATGAGACTCTGCCGTGTGAAAGCGGTTTCATTCGATTGCCCGCGGGTCGGATAGCGGTCTCGTGAAAAGCAACGTGGACAAGGGCAAACACGAGCCGAGGCACTCTGCTGGACAGCTGATGGGAAGAGGAGGGAAAAGAAGACGCGAGGATGAGACAGTGATACTTCGAGGAACGCTCGCTGGAAGGATTCGAGCTACGCTGGAGATTGGGATCGTTCAGATTTCCGAGAAGAAAGGAGACAACGGGATGTTCACGTTTCGAGATATTTCTTAAGGTATTTTTCGATACTTTTCTACCGAAGTGAAAACCATCGTCGTAGTCGAAACTTATCGCCGAGATAACAACGATGTTGTTGCGGAATCTTCTCTCTTTTTTTTGGAATATAGGCGAATTACGGGATGACGTTTCGAGATATTTCTTAAGGTATTTTTCGATACTTTTTTACCGAAGTGAAAACCATCGTCGTAGTCGAAACTTATCGCCGAGATAACAACGATGTTGTTGCGGAATCTTCTTTCTTTTTTTTGGAATATAGGCGAATTACGGGATGTTGACGTTTCGAGATATTTCTTGAGGTATTTTTCGATACTTTTTTACCGAGATAAGAACCATCGTCGTAGTCGAAATTTATCGCCGAGATAACAACGATGTTATTGCGGAATCTTCTTTCTTTTTATCTTTTTTTGGAAAATAGGCGAATTACGAGATGTTGACGTTTCGAGATATTTCTTAAAGTATTTTTCGATACTTTTTTACCGAAGTGAAAACCATCGCTGTAGTCGAAACTTATCGCCGAGATAACAACGATGTTATTGCGGAATCTTCTTTTTTTTGGAAAATAGACGAATAACGGGATGTTGACGTTTCGAGATATTTCTTAAGGTATTTTTCGATACTTTTTTCCCGAGGTTAAAACCATCGTCGCAGTCGAAATTTATCACCGATATATAACAACGATATTATTGCGGAATCTTCTATCTTTTTCTTCTTTTTTTCTTTTTTTAAACAGACGAGTTACGTTCCGTTATTCTGGTAGAGAATGGTTTTTCTGGTGGGAAGTAGTAAATTGCATTCGAATGTCAAATTTCTTCTTCGAAAATGACGTAATATAACAACGATATTATTGCGGAATCTTCTTTTTGTTTTGTTCTCTTTTTTGGGAGGTGAAAATAGACGAGTTACGTTCCGATATTCTGACGGAGAATGATTTTTGAGATGGGAAGTTGTAAATTGCACTCGAATGTCAAAATTCTCTCTGGAAAACGACGCAAACGTACGGTCGAGGTGTAAACATTCGGTGAGAACGAATTAAGATAATGGGTGTATACGCGATATTTATACAGGTTAAAGGGTTTGCAAAATAAGCCGGTTAATATAGCGAGTATACACGGTTAACCGCGGGGAATAATATAGGTGCATTCGTTGCATACGAACATCTGGAAATTCGAAATGAACATGCAAAATTGGAGCAATCAATTGCTCGTGGTAAATGAGTCTTTGGTTTCTCTGGTTACATTATAATAGGATGAAATCCCTGTTCAATTTGAGGAGATTCCTCCCCGATAAATCTGATCGCAAAATTAGTAAATAAATCGATATGCCGACCGTATTAAGTATCTTCGGCGAAGTATGAAAGAGACGAGACTCGATTGCAATTTTTACGAGGCAGATTTATACATTCGTTACAAGCGAATTAAACGAAATTCCTTTGAGAAGAAAATTAGAAGAATTCTTCGGTCGTAGTTGAAAAATAAAATGTGTGCTCGTGAATAAAATTGACAGACGTTGTCGATAAATTGCCGCGGATAGAACGAGCTTTTCGCAGCCATCGCGAAAAATATTCATTAATCAATAGGAAGAAAGTTAAACTATAATCTAGCACGCTATGAAAGCCAATTAAAAGTTCAACGTTTTTAAATTATATTTTAGGAAACGTCTATAAACAGAATCACCGGTAAATTATCGTAGGAAAAACAAATTTTTGCATTTTTCTCGAGAAAGATTCGTAAATTTCAAAGTTATAAAACGAAATTCGTGGAAAAAAGAAGCGTAAATAAATATATAGAAAAACTAACGCTAGTGGAAAAAATTTTAACGAATCGTAAATTGGTTATTGTTACAGAAACTCGATATTTCACCATTTTTACACGGAGAAAATAGAACGGAGAATAAAGGGAATTCCTACGCGAAAAAAAGGGAAGGATTGTAATAATTTTTAAATGAAATTGGAGAGCAAATAACGTTCGAAATAATTATCGATAAATAGTCGTGGAAAAGGCAAACGTCGAGTGTAATTTTCGAGACAAAAACATCCGTGTTCGTTGCATGGGAAATTAATGAAAATTCCTTCACGAGAGGATTAAAACAATTTGTCATTCGTAAATTAAATTCGCAGGAAACTCCGGGCTGGCAAATAAATAACGTTCGAATAATTTATCATTTATAACCGAGAGAGGACGAGTTCGAATTGGAATTTCCGCCGGGGAAAGTTTGCGTAAAAATATGATCGCGGTGGAAAAACTCGAGAAAAAGGCTCGTGGTTCTTAAATTAAATTTAAAGAAAAACCTCGTGGAACAACATTCGAGCGAGTTATTAATGAATCGACGCGTCTTTGAATGAGATTTTTTTTTCCCTCCCCGAGGAACAATGCGACATTCTCGGTTAGCCTTTCCATGACGATACGGCTTCACTCGGCAACATAATTGGAACCACTTACTCGGCGTGCAAACGAGAACGTTCGCGAGTCCATTAAAAATATAAAACGAGCCACATCAAAGCGGCTGTCAAACGCGAAATACGTTCGAGAACATCCAGAGACCCGCTTGAATCGCTTGTCCCGAAGCGATTCCGAACTTATTCCGCGAAACGTTGCCGGTGAAATCGCGATTGAGACCTCGGGCGACCCTCGAAGGATCAGGAGACGGGCGACCCTCGAAGGATCAGGAGACAAAGGGTCCTCGACGTGGCCGCGAACCAGCCGACGAATCGAGCAGCCTCGTGAATGAAACTTACACCTGGAAAGCTAATTGGCATTTGCTCGTCGCGGTCTGGTTAATTACCGAATTAGCAGGAGACCACTGAGAGAGAGCTCGTTGGCATGACAAACGCGGTTCAAGAGACACGGTCTAAGTACATCTCGTCACCCTGGTCTCCTAGATAGGCTGACACTCGCACGTGTACCACAGGGATAAAAGTAAAACGTTGACATCAATCTGTTCCTGATTAGTTTCCGACAGTTCCTAACAGTTCCTGTCTTCTCCTGAATTTTTTCCATCCACCCGTGTAACCTTGATCGAACGTTGAACGTTGCAGTCACGCCACTCGGCTACGTTCACGTTCGCCTGCTGATTTATGACACGTGGACTATTTGAATTTGGAAGAGACGTTGGATGCATGTACGAGACGTGGGAATGGAGGCAGGAGGCAGCAACATCCAGCAGGAATAGATAAAGGATGCTGCGATAACGGAGTCCAAGTGGCGGGAAGGTGAGTGCTGAAAAATGCAAGTCGCGTCTTTCTTGAACCTTTTGCGAGTCTTCGAAGGTAGGAAAAAATTGGGAGAGTGAAAGCAAAATAAGAAAACGTTGCTCGAGAAATTACAGAAGAGATCAATACCGAATATTTCTGTTCCATGAATATTTTTGCTCCCGTTATCGACTTGGAGTTCCTATCGTTGCAATTGGTAGCAAATCGTCTGTTCTCGTTTATTTTTTCTCACGAATATCCATATTTTATACGTGGAATACAAGTGGCTGGAAGGTGAGTGCAGAGAAATGCAACTGGCGTCTTTCTTGAACCTTTAGCGAGTCTTCGAAGACGGGAAAAAATTGGGAGAGTGAAAGCAAAATAGAAAAAAGTTGCTCGAGAAATTACAGTAGAGTTCAATACGGAATATTTCTGTTCCACAAATATTTTTGCTCCCGTTTTCGATTTGGAGTTCTATCGTTGCAATTGGTAGCAAATTGTCTGTTCTAGGTTTATTTTTTCTCACGAATATCCATATTTTATACGTGGAATACAAATGGCGGGAAGGTGAGTGCAGAGAAATGCAACTGGCGTCTTTCTTGAACCTTTAGCGAGTCTTCGAAGGTGGGAAAAAATTGGGAAAGTGTGATTGATGAACCGAAGTAAGAGCCAGCAGCTTTTTGTCGTTGCTCGAGAAATTGTAGAAGAGTTCAATACGAAATATTTTTGTCCCACGAATATTTTTGCTTCCGTTTTCGACTCGGCGTTTCTATGGTTGCAATGGCAGCAAATCGTCTATTCTCGTCTATTTTTCCACGCGAATATCCATATTTCCTATGTTCTGCAATTTACCGGAGCATTAATTGGCTATTTCTGAACGCTATTTTGGGAATTTCAGTTATAAACGTACGCGTATACCGAGTTGATTGGTTTCTCGAATTGAGCAATTAGACTGTTAAATTGGGTCTAATTAAATCGTTTCTGCGTGCTTCGAATAGTTTCCAAGTAAACAGCGGGTACAGCAATATTTCGGACACGCTATAGCGACTTGATTTGGGCAATGCTTTTGCTGTTGTTTTCGATAGCGTGGCAATGAGTATTATTATTAGCAACAAATCGTTTATTTCATTATTCGATTAACCGGAGAATGAAATTTTTGCTTCGTGAAAATATTCCGGGAAATTGATTCATTATGGCGACTAAAGGAGTACACACCGGAGAAACATTTGTTTTTGCTGTTACCACGTGCTTTCGATTCTTTCTTCTATGTTTTTCACGTTCGCTGTTAAAATGGAAACGGTTAACAAACGGTAACGCGTGTCCTCGTAGATTTCAACATAAAACACGAAGCAATGTCGACAATAATTGGGATTCTTTTTTAATGAAACAGAGAACAGAGATAAAAAGCTTCTCTCATAATTCCTAATGTTTGTGGCTCGTGAAATTATTTCAACGGCCGAGGTCCCAAAATTTTCGCGAATGATTCGGCTTTCTATATAAATCTTGAAATGACAATTTGGATAAAATAATTGAAATACTCTCTCGTTAAATATTCCTAGCGCGAGCGTTTGAATATTTCCGCAGGCACTCGGAAAATTGAGAATTTATTTAATTCTAGAATTAACCTTGCCGAAATATCTGTCATCGGAAAGCTTTTGCTTCGACGAAATTAACGCTGAGAATAGGAACGTGATAAACGCTGATAAACGTAGTTATTTATTCCTGCTCTACTTTAATTATTATCTAGGCGAACTATATTTAATTTTAATTTTTAATTTTCAGTAATTCCGTGTTATCTAAGTGCAACTTTTAAACTTACGATAACGCAAATCTCACGCGTGAAGAGGAATTTTTAACCAAACATTTCGTCATGCAAATATTGATATCGTCGATAACGTATTATTGTTAATATCGTACAATTGACAATAGCGTAAGGTGCTTAACGATACAACGATACAACGTAGTAACGCGAGAACGTAATCGCTAGGAATGAAATACCTAAAACCGGAGACAAAAATATTATAATATTTACATTTGAATAGCCGCATGCATATTTCATCTCATAAATATTTCCATTATAAAATGCAAAAGAACCGAGGCCCGAACAATTTCACGCTATATCGCCGACAATGGGTTGAAAATTAATTTTTCTCGATAGACTTTTATTCGAAGCAAATCCATAATGCAACGTGTGTTTAACACAGACGCGATAAAGCGTCGAAGGGCATGGAATCACTGATGCAATAAACTATTAGGATCAGCGTGTCGATAATCCAACGAGTTGGCTGATGTTTCACTAATTAACAGGTTGAATCCATGACATGTAACTAGTCCTGTGCCAAGTAGCGAATATTTCAGAAGCGATTTAATTGTTCGAATACGATTGAACGATAAATTATGCAGAAGCAGATTACACAAATACACCGGGTTCCAGTGAAAATTTTCCAATTAAACAAAGTGCTGCATCACGACGAAATTTTGCGTGAAAAAGAAACGAGAGCGAGAATTATTTTCATCTTCAAAATACTTTACACTCCACCGATGTTGTTACAAGACAAGAACGTTATAAACATCGTTAATAATAATTAAAATGATCGAACAAAGATAGATATATAGAATTACCCTTTTGTGTTGATATATTTCAACGTTAATTTTGTCAAAATTAATTTGGTAAGTAATTCGAGGAATTCTTGAATCATTTGATGTCGGTTTCATGAAATCCAAGCAAATTCACAGAAAATCCTCTGCTGCGACGATTTGTATCGGACTCCCTGGTGCAACGTACCAAACAAATTCTCGGGAATACAATAGTAAGAGGAAATTCTGACTAACCGATGATTACGATACGATATAATACCGGAGAAAAGAGTAGAATTCTTCCGATGGAAGTGATTTTAAAATCCATCGTGTACGTGTTTTCTTATTTAAGTCTCGGTTCTCCAATGAATCCGAAAAACAATACGAGCAATGCAAGGATATTTACCGAACAAAGACTCGATCAAACCATAGGCGTGTGCTCGAGCAACCTTCGGCATCGATTCACGGGAAAACAAGCCTTTTCTTTTATTCCCGAGCGAATTGTTCGACTTATATTTTCACCAGAACGTAGCTCGTTTCTCGGGTAATACCTGTGCGGATCGCACGTGCACCAGCAGCTAGTTTGCCGCGGAACTCGAAACCGACGATAGCAACTCGAAGCAGAGTTATCTCCCTTTAAATTTCTTATCTCACGTTCCACGTGAATGTTCTCTGTGCGGCCATCGTTGGCGAAAAAGCGCTTTCAGGGGATAAAGTTTCAGCGCCAAAGCAGCCGTGCTTTCTGCATATTAAAACACGGGCCCAGGAGCAAACTTGAAAGCAAATCTCTTTGCCCGTTTTCCCATGATCGCCCGGGTAACGTGGATAATCTCGTTAATAGAGAGAAAGAGAGCGCGTCTTGCTTCAACGGCGACGCGTGTAACAAGCATGTCCGGAAAATGACGAGTGACAAATTTTTTCTCCACCATCCATTATCCGTGGAAGCCATTTTGTTGCGAGCAACCATGTTCGAGCTGCACAAAGGAGCTCGGGCGAAACGCGGACGAAAGGTCGCGGTTATGTAAATGAGAATGGCCTGATTCAATCGTTGCACCAACGAATTCTACATGACCGACCGTGTTTATTATTCGCCCCGAAGTTAAAACAATCGAGTTGTACGCAAGATCATCCTGCCAGCCCCTGTAATTGTTATTTTTCGTTGGAAAGATAACACACGACGTGGAGGGTTTTTTTTTCATTTTCATACCAAACCTACCGCGACCTCGGATGATCGGTAGATGGAAAAATGAGAGAAGAGGAGTTTTAAAGAAAATAAAATAGAAGGAGATATCGAAAAATCGATGATGCGTGTATTAACTCTTTGAGGCGCAAGATTTCAGAAAATAAAATAGTTGCACGGAAATTTTATTGCGCTTTAAGCTGAACGAAATTGGTATTTTTTATTAACGAAGGTATCGCGAAAATATAGAAACGTAAGAAAATAATAATTCAATTGCTTTTGTTAACTCTGTGAAGCGCAGTATTTCAGAAAATAAAATAGTTGCCTGGAAATTTTATTGCGCTTTAAATTAAACGAAATTGGTATTTTTTATTAACGAATATTAACGAAGGTACCGTGAAAAATATAAAAACGTAAGATAATAATAATTCAATTGTTTTGTTAACTCTTTGAGGCACAGGATTTCAGAAAATAAAATAGTTGCACGGAAATTTTATTGCGCTTTAAATTAAACGAAATTGGTATTTTTTATTAACGGAGGTACCGTGAAAAATATAGAAACGTAAGAAAATAATAATTCAATTGCTTTTGTTAACTCTTTGAAGCGCAGTATTTCAGAAAATAAAATAATTGGCCGGAAATTTTATTGCGCTTTAAATTAAACGAAATTGGTATTTTTTATTAACGAATATTAACGAAGGTATCGCGGAAAATATAGAAACGTAAGAAAATAATAATTCAATGTTTTTGTTAACTCTTTGAAGCGCAGTATTTCAGGAAATAAAATAATTGCCCGGAAATTTTATTGCGATTTAAATTAAACGAAATTGGTATTTTTTATTAACAAATATTAACGAAGGTACCGTGAAAAATATAGGAACGTAAGATAATAATAATTCAATTGTTTTTGTAACTCTTTGAGGCGCAAGATTTCAGAAATAAAATAGTTGGCCGGAAATTTTATTGCGCTTTAAATTAAACCAAATGGTATTTTTTATTAACGAAGGTACCGTGAAAAATATAGAAACGTAAGAAAATAATAATTCAATTGTTTTTGTTAACTCTTTGAGGCGCAGGATTTCAGAAAATAAAATAATTGGCCGGAAATTTGATTGCGCTTTAAATTAAACGAAATTGGTATTTTTATTAACGAAGGTATCACGAAAAATATAGAAAGGTAAGAAAATAATAATTCAATTAATTTTGTTAATTCTTTAAAGCGCAGTATTTCAGAAAATAAAATAGTTGACCGGAAATTTTATTGCGCTTTAAATTAAACAAAATTGGTTTTTTTTATTTACGAATATTAACGAAGGTATCGCGAAAAATATAGAAACGTAAGAAAATAATAATTTAATTGCCTGCAACTATTTTGCTTTTTTACATTTTTAATCCCACCGTGCCTCGAAGAGTTAAGGGAGGTATCGAAAAATCAAGCGAGAATGAACAATGATCGCATCGAACACGGAATTTTGACAAAAAATTATAAACGGTGAAGAAAAAATAACAACGACAATGTTGACATAAATTTCGCATTGCTTTAATTACCCGTGAATTCTGTACCTTCATTGCTGTTTGTCTTCGAATATTTTCATATATTAAATAGCCACATTCCTGTGTGCCTTAAAACATGAAAATGCTCCTCTTGCATTACCATAAACGTCTCGGTGAAAAAATGCGCGTTTATTTTTACGACTTTTGCCGCATTTTTATCATTTCTAAAATTCTACGGTGCTTCTTGTTGCTTCGTTCCTTACATTTCTTTCTTGTCGCCATTGCGTGTGATACTAATTTGAAAAAAAAGTATGATAAAGTAGATATATAATTTTTCAAAGAAAATTAAATACAATTTCTCGCATTTCCTTTTCGTCGCGAATAAAGGAGCTGCACTGTTAGAATACTAGAACATCGGAATAAGAGATTATTCGACTAGAATATTCGAATTCTATATGAGAACAAAGTTCTGTACATTATTGTTATGGAACTAACGTAGATACATTAAACCAATTAGCACGAATTACGTTCATAATCATATGTAGGATATTTCATTATATACCATTTATGCACTATATATAATAAACCACGCATAATGTAAACTGAGAAGATTAAAAGCCAACTGTTTTAGTAGATTTACACAGAGTTCTTTGGTAAAAATCTCATGTATCAAACCTAATCATCTGATATGACAAATAACAAAATCATCTAATAATATATCTAATATAAATATAATTAATATTTTACATATCAAAATTATTATACAACGAAACATCGTACATAACATTATTTGTTCTTATTCCGGTAATTGTACTCGAATTTGTGAATATATTTTTCGAAGAAATGAAGGGTCCAAATTTCCTTTTCCTGATTTCTGGGTGTACAAATATCTTGAAATATCCGCTTTTTAAGGTCACGGATGAAAACTGCAAATGAAGTCTTTGACAAATGCGAGTGATATGTGGAATTTATATATAGGACACATTCTGAGCAACGAATATCTGTCACGTATACGAGAAAATAGAGTAAAACTGAAATAAAACTCGTGCAAATCCAAAAAGTGTGAAATCTCAATAACCAGTCGAGCGGTATTTTATTTTGGTTTACTCTCGTAAATATAATCCTTATAAATATACATGTTATATGGAGATTGGCCGATTTGACCCAAATTTAGTCACCCATCGCAAATTCCTGCGGAATTCCAGGACTTTCGGAAGTTATTACAAATTTCGCAGCAAAAATGGCGAAAAATCGAAAACCGGTGATCCGCGGGAGAAAAGAATAAACACGAAACTCGTTGGGTACAGCTAAATTTCATGAAATTCTACAAAAATATTGTACTGTGATGAAAAGAATATAACGTTTAGAAAATCGTGGATCACCGGTCCGAGAAATAAATCGAAAACACAGGATGCAGCAAAGTCTCATGGAACATTTGCCGTACTAAAAATATCGCACGGTAATACAAAAAGAACGGATACTTAAAAAATCGTGGGCTATTACCGCGAAGAAAATAATCAAGTGTACGCGAAATAGAAAAATTTCGTGAGACCCCCTACACTAAACTAAAAATATCGCACATCCATATAAAGAACGGATACTTAAAAGAATCGAGGGCTATTGCCCCGAGGAAAATAATCAGAAGTACAAGGAATGGAAAAATTTCATGGAATGGATATTATATATGAAATTCAATATATCTCGACCACTCGACCCGTGAAAGGAAAAATTCTTGAAAATGACGTTAACAGTTCCTTTTATGCCCATCTTTCAATTGCATTTCTATGCACTCGGGTACAGCATTGGCCATTCTTCCTGAGATTTAAATATAGGTTAACAGTGATTTATCCTGAATTCCGGTAACGAACAGGTCTGTCGTTTGAATCGAAGGATTATAAATGCGTGTCCCGCGGTTGTCTCTGAAAAAATGTGTCGTCGTAAACGGGAAACAAGAATCGCGAAAGAAATTTAAAAGTCCGGAACACGGCGAGCTTTAATCACCTTAATTGTAATGAATCCTTTCATGCACTGGGGGTTCGCACTTTATGCACAATGGAGCTCACATTTGACCTACAATAAAGCTTCTCCTCTGCGAACATTGTGTTCGAATGTAAAAAGGTAAAGGGAAAAGGTAAAAAACTCTTTCAACGGGGCATGTTATTCGATTCGAATGGGAGAAAAAAAAAAGGAAACGGGAAGCACGAAAAGTCAGATAACACAATGCCGGCTGTGTGTTCTAAACTGCTGTATTTTTAAAACATCCTCTCGTATTTTCGCTTAACTTGCAGGTTAACTTCACTCGAGCCATAGGTTTGTATCGAATAAGGGATTGAAACTTTCCGCGTGAAATTTCCGTGACTGATCGGTGCAGAACCTGAAGTTTATCTTTTCCTAGTACGATATCTTATAATTTCATATTTTTCATTTTCTCGTTGAAATGTGTCGCGGTAATACACTAACGTATACTCGAATTATTGCATTTTTTTTGAAAATACGATCAAACGTTTGATTTTTGGTATCGTTAACTATAAAATTGTAGCATACTCTGTCTAAAATCTAATGCAATAAATGTAAATTTTAGATACCTAGGGATACTCGTATAAAATCTGCCTTCTTTGATAATATAGAAGAAATTTAACTATTTATTTCCTTTTTCTATAAATTTCTCTTATTTATGAAAAAAATAGATGCAACAATAACAGTTGTTCAAGGATGGAAAGATTTCTCGCGCATTTCCGTGCACCAAACAATTTTCGTAAATAAATAAGAACAATGATGAACATAATAAAATTAACTTTTACCGGAATACGCGTGACGTTTGACCTAATAAATGAAACTCGTTAATGTATATTATGAAATTTGATCTCGAAAACTTGAAATGTATCAATGATACTGAAAAAAAAAATTAGCAGTAAGCATACCGATATTCGATTCGAAACAGAAATTTGATTTATTTTCTATACAAAAAGCATTCGATATATCTGCCTTTCATTTAAATACGATATTTATATATGGAAATTACGAATCTATTTATGAAGGCTTCAAACACGCCTGCTTTGTATTGCCATTCAATATTATTAATCATTTCAATTCAATAATCGACATTTATCAATTACAGATTTTAACTATCCAAATTAATTTTATACCTTTTTCTAGGGAAAATTTCGAGAAAAGCCCGAATCGCGATAAATGTAACTAAAAAGCCTCGAGTTTCTTGCCATTCAACATTACTAATCTTTTCAATGTGAAAAGAAAAGTTTCTAGGTATTAAACACGAGAAAT
The DNA here is from genome assembly GCF_051020765.1 of Lasioglossum baleicum. Taxonomy (NCBI): domain Eukaryota; kingdom Metazoa; phylum Arthropoda; class Insecta; order Hymenoptera; family Halictidae; genus Lasioglossum; species Lasioglossum baleicum. The sequence continues at coordinate 16,158 of NW_027470570.1, forward strand.
TCAATAATCGACATTTATCAATCATAGATTTTAACTATCCAAATTAATTTTATACCTTTTTCTAGGGGAAATTTCGAGAAAAGCCCGAATCGCGATAAATGTAATTAAAAAGTCCCGAGTTCTCGAAACTCGAAGCTTTTTAACAAGTAACAAGATCTGGAGATTTGAAATAACTCATGTCTAAAAATAAACGATACCAGATTCCGAAATTGAAAAAGCTGAAATATCGTATTGTAAATGTAGGTCGCAATATGTGAGATAGCCATATAAATATTCAGATGAAATTCTACACCTTGCACCGAAATATACCAAGAATAGGCAAAATCGAACGAAATTCAAACCTACGCGTATAATAATTGGAAATCAAAATTTCTCCGCCTACGTTTTGTCGAAGATTTATATGTGACATTTCGATTTTTAACCACGCTATCTTTATATTTTTATTCAAATGGGCCGTGATAAATGTGAGAAGCGTATGTACACGTGTTGCGAAAAAAAAGAAAAATGGTTGTGCAGGGCTGCAGTATATCAAGGCTTTCTCTTGATATCGCACCAGGACATGGCCAAGTGCCATAATCTAGTTGCTCCAATTGAAAACACCGAGAGCTGAGAATCTGCACAGCAATTAAAGAAGTCCGTCGCGATCGCAATATCATAAATATAATTTTATTTCCTCGATTGGAAATATGCTTTTAAAAAAATCGACAGTGACTCGAACTCTTATTAATATTTTAAAAAGACTTTTTTAATAACGCGTATCAAATTTTCGGATTTCTTATTTCTTATCGTTCGATATAAAATTATTATTTGAAAAAATATGTAATATCGTTACGCTTATCTTTTGAAAATCCTGATTTACCAGAACAGCACAGAATTAGATATAATTCTACTTTTAGAACAGGTTATGAGTTTTGTAAGTTTCGGCAAACTTCTGAAATATACTAACGTCCTTTATATAGGACAGAATATATATATCAAAATGTATGCCATGCTGCACATATTGTATTGAAGTCTTATATACTACTTCGATCCCCTTAGAGAACATGTACATAGTTCTCAGATTTGTCATCGTTCGCTCTAGCATAAAATATTCGAAATGCACGATACTTCCGTATAAAAAATAAGAGAAATACCATTCTTTGGAAAGATATCTCGTATATTCCACGAAATCTTATCACTGGAAGATATTAATCCATTGTCAAGTAGCTCCAGTATATTACACATAAATAATGGAGGTAATTGTCCCATAAAACAAAGTTTCAATCGAAAAGAATTTTACTTTATTGCTCTGAAGAATAATTTGTTATATTCCCAAAAGAAGTACAACTTTTCTACTAATCATATATTTAATTTCGTATATAAGGGAAGAATATACAACGTATATCTGATCTCTTTTAATAAGACTCCAAAAATTAAATATGTCATTGAATTACACCTAGCCAGGACGAATTAACGCTAGAACTACCAACCTATAAATATCTAAATATATTTTTCACAAATAAAAATAATTATAATAATACGAGATCTAAATCAAAGTCGGCAATAATGTTGTCAAAAGCAGTCTGTATGTTCTCATAAATGATAAAAATAAAATATCTGAAAGAAGTCATTTTGACTCCTTTGATAGTTCTGGTTGGGAAACACACTTCCAAACCCTTTAACCTTGACAAAAATTCCAAATTCGAAGTTCTAAAACACCGTACCATCTTCTATAGCAATCTGTGTACATCCAGCATCCAGGAACCAGGATATTCTGCGAATATTGAAACTGAAAATGATAGCGCGGGTGATAGCAGTATCGATGGAACCCTCGAGACGTTATCGAGACCGCAATGGAACTGGAATAAATCTCAGATCTCAGTGAGTCTGCGACAGAAGAGGGAGGCGAGATTTTCGAACGTAAACAGTGATCGCGAAAGAAACCGTAAAGAAGGATTCGGATCGATAGCAAGTGGGAACTTTTCATTGCAGATACGGAAAAGATAGGAAACATCAAAAGGACGAACAATGGTTTTCCCTGTTCTGTTGCACGTTCATGTGTGCTCCAGCGTGGTGCACGTACACATCGAGGGGTGACAGATAATTTTACACGGACGCATTGTGCAGGCCGGGGCTGCGTCTAGCTACCCTTGTGTAAAAGTGAATGAGCGTGAGAGGATGGTAAAAGCGGCGAGGCAAGTGTCGTATACATACGTGTATCATCGCGAAGTTGAATTAAAGCGACGTTGGGCAAGAAGTTTCGCCTTCTGTTAAATGAAATGAAGCACCGAGCGAGCTGGCACTCCATTTTCGAGCGGGCGAGTTACAGGCGTAACTTGTTTAAGGGGAACGTTAACTAGGAAATTGTGCATGGGTTTGTTGCCGCAACTCCCACGCGGTAAATGGAATTTTCATTTCTCTCCTGACCTATAAAGTGGCCCGAAAATTTCGTTACAAACAAATCGGTGGACACACGATCCCTGCAGTCCAATAGAATTACCAGTTCTAATGACTTACAATTCGAAACTACTGTCGCGGACATGATTTAAAGTCCATACACTGGAAATTGACGAAAAAAACAATCGAGCTCTCTCGATCACGAATTTTTAGTGAATCGATGGAAAGTTTGAAGAATAAAATTCTGGATTATATCGTTCTAAATTATCCTGTCTCGCTTAAAGATTATTCTGTTTTCGACACGATTTAAAGTCGATACATTGGAAATTGACAAAAGAACGATCGAGCCTTCTCACGAACGATCACGAATTTTGGGTAAATCGATGGAAAGTTTGAAGAATAACATTCTGAATTATATCGTTCTAAATTATCCTGTCTCGCTTAAAGATTATTCTGTTTTCGACACGATTTAAAGTCGATACATTGGAAATTGACAAAAGAACGATCGAGCCTTCTCACGAACGATCACGAATTTTGGGTGAATCGATAGAAAGTTTGAAGAATAAAATTCTGGATTATATCGTTCTAAATTACACTGTCTCGCTTAAAGATTATTCTGTTTTCGACACGATTTAAAGTCGATACATTGGAAATTGACAAAAGAACGATCGAGCCTTCTCACGAACGATCACGAATTTTGGGTGAATCGATGGAAAGTTTGAAGAATAAAATTCTGGATTATATCGTTCTAAATTACACTGTCTCGCTTAAAGATTTTTCTGTTTTCGACACGATTTAAAGTCGATACATTGGAAATTGACAAAAGAACGATCGAGCCTTCTCACGAACGATCACGAATTTTGGGTAAATCGATGAAAAGTTTGAGGAATAAAATTCTGGATTATATCGTTCTAAATTACACTGTCTCGCTTAAAGATTATTCTGTTTTCGACACGATTTAAAGTCGATACATTGGAAATTGACAAAAGAACGATCGAGCCTTCTCACGAACGATCACGAATTTTGGGTGAATCGATGGAAAGTTTGAGGAATAAAATTCTGGATTATATCGTTCTAAATTACACTGTCTCGCTTAAAGATTATTCTGTTTTCGACACGATTTAAAGTCGATACATTGGAAATTGACAAAAGAACGATCGAGCCTTCTCACGAACGATCACGAATTTTGGGTGAATCGATGGAAAGTTTGAAGAATAAAATTCTGGATTATATCGTTCTAAATTACACTGTCTCGCTTAAAGATTTTTCTGTTTTCGACACGATTTAAAGTCGATACATTGGAAATTGACAAAAGAACGATCGAGCCTTCTCACGAACGATCACGAATTTTTAGTGAATCGATGGAAAGTTTGAAGAATAAAATTCTGAATTATATCGTTCTAAATTACCCTGTCTCAGATCAGTAGAAGCTTAACCCCTTGCCGTACCATTTAGCTCGACGAAACTCGTGCCCAAGCGGTAGTCGTCAAAACGCAGTAAACACACAGCACTGATGCTAGAGAAATGTCGCAATGCGAGCCGAAATGTAAACACCAGTGATACCTGATGTGTAATTAGTTTTACGCGTTACTGCTATTGAGGTAGTAAACTTTAATCCTTTTCCTTTTACAGATAATATAAATTTATTATAAATTTGTTATGCATGATATTTATATCTGACCCGATTATCCCTTCACGAGTCTGACTCGTGATATTCATGTTTGGGCCAAAATCTTCATCACGAGTCTGACTCGTTAAAGTACGGCAAGGGGTTAAAAATTATTCTGTTTTCGACACGATTCGAAGTCGATACATTGGAAATTGAGAAAAAACGATCGAGCCTTCTCACGAACGATCACGAATTTTGAATAAATCGATGGAAAGTGTAAGGATTAAAATTCTCAATTATACCGTTCTAAATTACGCTGTCTCGGATCAGTAGAGGTTTAAAGATTATTCTATTTTTTATAAGTATTTTGTACATTTTCTGAGAACAAGCATCCATCTAATTAAGAATTTGGTCACAGCTATACATTGGGAAAACTAGACCTAGAAGTTGCATCGAGATATGCTCGGTTCGTATACTCATTTTGGCTTATGGGCCCTACTTCCGGAAATAGCTTCGATTCAAATCGGAAGCGTTCATATCGAAAACCGATACCCAGCTTCGAAATGCGAAACTGATAAAATACAAACTTATTAGCAATCAGAGCGAAAATAATCGAAGACGTTTCGTTACGAGACTATCGGATTTTGCTTCGTTGAATTTCTTTGTGGTTCGCGGTGTAGCTTCAATTATCTCAGCCTCCGGCCAACTAACTTTCCACTTTAACCTCCTCCCGCAACAATATCTTTCGTTAAATTCGTCGCGACGTCAACTCGCGTAAATAATGCAGGATTTATTCAACTTCAGGAGAGCAAAATGCCCCAAGGAAGCATCCACTGGCAAGGGACGCAGAGGAGAGCCTGCGGTCCAGGAGCCCACTGGAATGTTCAGGTATACTTTAAACTTTCATCCGGACCCTCTAATATTAATATACCTTCCTAAACCTGTTCCACTGGACCTAAAAATCATTTTCGATTATTCGTAAATACATACGTGATAATATTATCATTGATCTTTTATATTTTCTAGTCGAATCGATGTATCGGTATAACAAACCGCTTTTCGCGTGTAATTTTGTATCTATGAGTAAACGAAAATAATTTCGGTCTTGCCGGAAGAATCGTGACTGTATGCTCAGTCGGTTATCTGCATAGGTAATTCTCCTAATTTTTTCTTTTCTTAGAAATAAGATATACTTTCCTTTCTATTTGACTCATTATGTTATGTTATAGATACATATCGTACATATAGAGCATGTCTAGTGATACAGACACGACATCTGCATAAATTGACGCAGAATTGAACCGTGCTAGTGTATCCTCTGAAAACAATTACCACTGGAATTACCAAATCATACAAAACGACTGGTTTCGAGCTCTGTTGCTTCGCAATTACCGAATACATGTAAATGCTTCTAGCAAGATTAATTGTCACTCTTGTTATATAATAACTATACGTACATCTTAGAATTAAACATTTAAAATTACTGAATTAATATTAAAATTCCTTTTCGTTTCTGTCGACTTGATAATTACGATCGATTATTACCTTCATTGTCGTCTATTATTATCTATTGCTTTTAAAATACGACCGATTATTATCTTCATTATCGTCTATTATCTATTGCCTTTAGAATATAATTATCTATGCTATCACCTACACGCAATTCATGTTATTAATTATTATTATCAATATCTTATTTGGTTATACGTTGCAAGTCGAGAATTAAATCTAGTATTAAATATATTCGAAAGTAGATCAAATTAACTGTGAAACGAAATTGATATCTCGTCTAGCAGAATATTTGAAATAATGAAATTACGTTGTAGAAATCATATTTAATTCGCCACTCTTGCAGGATTTCTACGTTTTAAAGGAAAAACTTATGTTGAGAAACCTTCCCCGCGTTTCGAGTAAATATTTCTCTCTTACTTGCATTTGTTGTAAATATTGGCACGGTTTGAGTGTCAAATCTGAAACATCCTGCGAGAAACATCAGCAAGCACGGGAAATTGATCTTTCTTTCCTTAACAGAAAGAAAGCAGTTTGGTTTTCACGAAACACGGTTACTTGAATGACATTGACATATCAATCTGGAAACTGATTTCACTGTACATGCAAACAGGTATATACCGGTGCATATAAATGCTGCAACATCTGTCTATCTCCGCAATACGCGAAACGACTAACGAGCAAAAAGTTTCATGCAAATGAAAATTTCGATTCGACGAAATCCTGACTGCTTAATTACTCGACAGATTTATATTCTATAAAAAGATAACCGCGATATATTTAGCCTTCACGTCTCTGATAACTAGCACGTAAATTGACTAAACTCATTGCCAGACACTAGAGAAAGCATGCCTGCGAGAAAAATTTCCCTAACTTACGTACCGAAATTTAGTCCTGCAAAATTTATGCTACTCTCGGTATTTTCTTAGAATTTTTACAATCTTTAAACTATTCCATAGAGTCGATTATTCCGTAGATATATTTTGAGCGCTAGATCACGTAGAGAACATTATTAATTAGACTACCTCTCGTGATAGAAGATATTAGAAACGAGATCACGATAGAAATGTAATCGTTTCGAATATAAAATTAAATTCGCAAGATTTTCTTTCGAATCGTCAAAAAAGAAATTCTTGTTTATCGTTAAAATTACAATGAATAGAAAATTAACCTTCGATCATGAAAAAATTTGTTTCTTCGCGAAGCAGAATTGAGACATGAGAAAATATGGGAAAAAATGATCCGTTTTTTTCTTTTAAGATTTCGAAAAAATTTTCGAATTAAAATTTTGTTTCGAATCCTGAAAAAAAATCACGTCTGTCGTTATAATTACAATGAATAGAAAATTAGCCTTCCATCGTGAGAAATTTATTTCTTCGCGAAGCAAAATTGTAGAAGATGAGAAGAATAACGGGGACAAAATGATCCTTTTTTTCTTTTTTTTTTACTTTCACTACGAATTATTTAGTAATTGTCATAGAAAGGTGCTTTTATTGGGTAAGTGAAATAAAAATGTTCTATAAAGCTTTCTAAATATGGCAATATCGGTGCGCGACTATCAAGTCACGATAGAGAGGATTAAAAATCCGATCTCTTGTTAAATTCACGATGAACGAGTCCGCGCATATGTATTAGTTACGCGACATATGGTAACGAATCGATCTGATGGATCTAGCAGACCGTAAACCGGGTAAAGCGAAACGAAGGTAAAGCAGGGACGAATGCGACCAGCCAACCATCTGGACACCGTCCAGGTTATTAACTGTTAACGAAAGCAATTAAATCAAATAGGTGGTGAGAGGCAAGGTGACAACGCGGTGCTTATGGTACGCCTGCAAAGCTCTCGGAATTGGTCTGCTACTAATGATTTTAGGAGCTTGCATGGCGATCATAGGTGAGTAACGCTGTGGCGATTAATAAATATCCGTTAACATTATTACTGCTACAATCTGCCTAACGAATGAACCGAAGATCGCGCGACAAAACCAAAAGATATCGACTTCTTTATCGAATTCGACATCTTTTGTTTGAGAAATTTACACGAGTTTGTGTAATTATCGAGAAGCAATAAACGATCGATGAATGCTTTCGTCTTTTATTAGAATAGACGAGGAAACCACGCAGAAGTTAAACTGGTCTACTGCGTCGAGATAAATCGCTCGATTTCGAGAGGGTTAACCTTTTACGGGGACGACGAGTTAACTCGACGTTACAAAATGATTTTTCGATACGTAATACGAGTTAATCAATCGTTGGGATATAATTATTTAGGAAAATTGATATTTAGTGTATAAAGTAATTTAACTCGGTCATCGGTGAATGCTTACGCGGTTTACCTAATTACGAATTAACTCATTAACAAACGTTAAATGTAAACATTCGTCTCTTTATGGTCATCATAATAACGCTATACCTTTCAACGCTCTATCTGTTTAAATTGCTTATGCAATTTAATAACATTAATCTCCATTGCTGTACATTGTTTCCTTGTTTACCATTGTTCAACGCTCGAGTTACCAAACTAATTATTTTTTAATTATCAGATTAATTATTTTCGGTATTGTATATTTAGATACGCGTTTAAAGTCAGTGATTCTGATGTTAATTCGTCGAATTAATTCGCCCTCGTATATTTTCCGATCATGCTCTCATACAGAGAAATTCGTGTAGAGAAATATGTGAAAATTGAAGTTGATCAGTTTGACTTCTCGATGGTATATATTGTGCATGATATACGATTAATAATCTCATTTCTAACTAATGTCTGTGTTTACGTAATAGTATCTGCATAAGGCAACATACGATTATACTGCTCGCGAATTTATAGCTATTGACCAGCATGCATAACGAACATTAACAATAACATTAGCTAACGATATTTCTAAATTATAACTTGCATGTATCGAGATTAAGATTATTCTAGTAGTGGGATATATGGATAATTTGAATGAATTCCTATGTTTCTGCGAAGCAAGATGATTCGCTTAGTTACATGTACGTGACTCCTCTTACTCTGTGAATAATATTAGAAAAACTGTATATGTCTGCGTATCGTACAGGCTATTATGCAGATCAGCTGTCCGTGGCGCAAGAAGTCAGAGGTAATCTTACAATAAGAGTGAAGAATGAATCACGTGGATTTCATCTGAATAACCTGAGTTATGCTGGCCCAATCGTAATGGGCGTAGGAGGTAATGACGATATATTTCACAGAGATTCTAAAATCGCTTTATATTTCTCGCTTTTACACGTTCAACGAAGACTGCGTCATTATTTTAATATAGCTAAACGACCCAATAAGTAAACGGCTAATTTTAAACATTTTTGCCGTTTGCTTTTCTCGCGTTTAATTAAACCTGACGTTACGCTGCAAAGTCAAACGCAAGTTCCGATCTGAGAAATTTTTAAACACGGAGAGAACCGCGTCAAGGGATACCAATTTTTTTTACCATGTTCTTGTGTAACATGTTCTATCGATCTCGACTGTAAAAAAGAAATTACAAAGAGTGACTGAACTAAAATAGAATGTGAAAGCAAAGCAGTCAAGGTAGATAGTGTATTATCGAGAATTTAATTTGTAGAACAACGAGGAAAATATTATCTTATTGTTGTTGAAACGATGATACTTATTTTCGAGAAAAAAAAGCGAAAAAAAAATATTGGTTTGCCCCCAGAGAGATTTGAACTCTCGACCCCTGGTTTACAAGACCAGTGCTCTAACCCCTGAGCTATGGAGGCCCATGGTTAGGAACGTCTTGAAAATAGTATACAACCTAAGATATTATTTCTTAGATAAATTAAAAATATTTTGAAATTATCTATAACGATATCGTAAAGAACTAGTGATTAGATACTCAAACAATGTGTTATAAGAGATGATTATTTTTTAATTCGAAGAAATCAGTAACGATATCTAGACGCATACTTTATGTCGCGATTAAAATTTAACAAAGATATAAATTATTATTTCCGTGCAATAACAATAAATTACTGTACGTGTAAAAAATGATTACCTGCATTATTATATGACCTGATCTAATGAATTATAATTAATATTAAATTAACGTATGTACATATCGGTTTATTTCAACATCTGATAGCACCAACGAAACATTTTTCTCAAGTTAATTAATTTATGATTTAATAACGCTTTGTTCTCTGATTCGCTGCACAAATTGATTACTTCCGACACAAAAGAGTAAAAGAACGAAATATCGACATATTCCCCAACTTTTGTTTTAATTCCTGATTAGCCGTCAAAGAACTGGCAGCCGTTCAGAATTTAAGAATAAAAAATTTTAAATATCCGTTTTCACCGTCGAACAGAACCTTTGAATCACTGCCGTCTCTTCAAAACTTATTACATTTATTACGTTATTATTGCAGAATAAACCAAATAGGATTGAACTATTTGTTCATTCGTTTCGTGATAAACTCTGCTTTGATATTACAAATTCCCCTCTTTATTGTATAAATTTTTCTCTGTTACCTGAGAAGAATGACCTCAACGCTTCTCGTGAACAATTTCTTAAGCAATTTTTTGTTTCCGAATCAAAAAACAGTTTATTTTTATTTATTACGACCTATCTATAAGAGTCACACCGCTTCCGTTAACAATATTAGTATTTGCACATGTATATACATACATACATAATATCTGACGTCACGTCATAAATAACTAACGTCGCTAAGCCATGATTTCCGAGTAACGCCAGTAAAATCTCGCAGGATTTATCGTAGTAGCAGCCTGCGTAATGACCTTCGAGGCTCGTGATAACGCTGCCAAAGTAGTACCGGCCCGTTTCCGGTTTAATCAAACGTCGACAATAAAAAACACGAGGAATCAACGGAACCGTAGGTCCACGTCTAGTCAAACGACCAAATGGGATCATCATCTGGGCGTGTTTAAAGTAAACAGAAGCCCGAGCCCGAGCATACAGGAGGTCTCTAGGAAACAATTGACAGCGGAGTTCATGCAGTTCTCGAAAGAGCTGAACGAGAAACAGGCTGGCCATTCGATCAAAAAGAGTCCCAGCGCGCCAACGTTGATAGATAAAAAATCACCCCGTAAACGAATACCAAAGTACGCTGGCTGTGCATTATTAAATCCGGAATTGTTGCAAAGACATGCTCTCTCCGTTGATAATCCAAGCTACAGCCCTCATCAGGTATAATATAAGTACAGAAACATTTATTTCGTTAATTATTCGTTAATCCTTTCGCTACGTATGTAATATATAATATATGTATAATATATATGGCACATATAGCGTATACTACATGGTACACATATACTATATAATAATATAATACTTAATCACTCTCTAGAAGTGTTCACATATATTTTCTATGACATATATGCTATCGTTTTTCTTATTATTTAATAATTGTGGCGTGTATGCCACAACTTATCGTGTAACGCGTTTACACAAAATTGTTGTTTACCTGCGTAGGAAAAAATACTTTTCAGTAGTGAGAGTACCGTAGCGGAAGGGTTAATTAGTGGTTTGCACTCAATTGATGCAACGTTCTGAATAGGTCAGCAGGGAGAGCTTGGATCAACAAAAGATGGGAGGCAGCCAGGTCTCGATGGCAATGGATTTGCACATCCCTAATAAAGGTCCAGTTACATTGAAAGTTAAAGACAGGTCTGACACCGCGAGACGTCATCAATTACTTCGACAGACAAAAGTCGATTACGTCGAAGAGGTTGACGAAGCAGTGAAATCTCCAACGGGACGAGGTCATTCGCCTAAATTATCAGGTCAGTTATTTATATTGAACTCGATAGAAATGATTTATCGATAACGAATTTTTGATCATGCCCTTTTCCTCTCCATCTTTCTCTACAGGTGCCTATAGCAAATATCCGGATGATTTTGTACCAAGGAAAAGAAACTCGATAGATATAAAATTACTCGAGGAATTGACCGCGTCGAAGGACCTCACAAAAATATCCCCCAGAGATTTCCGCAAGATCTCCTCGCCGAGCTTCCATAAAATGTCATTCGACAAAGCTGGAAGCGAACGCAGGATCGAGAGAACTATGGGTCAACGTAAAGCCAGTCTCGAGTTCAGGAAAAGTCCTGATTTTCGTAGAGGAGATTACAGGTAACGCTACAGACTATTTGTTAACGTAGTTGTGCTACACGATTAGTACAATTGCAAATGATTTGTTAACACAATCCGTGCTGTCTGAACGTCAAAATTTTCAACAAGCCATCCACACATATATGCTTAACCCTTTGAGCGTTTATATCCTATATGTAAGTACATTGCATACGTCATGAACACTGTCGAGTCTCAGTGGAAATGACGTGTATATACATAGCAAGTTTCTCGTGTATATATTTCGATGTCTGTGTCATTGACTTGCGAAAATGTACCGTATTAGACGTAACAAATTAATTTTAATATCAATTTATATATTATTTATATATATTCTAAATAATAATAGTAGACACTATTCTAACGTTTATCAACTATTTTAACGTTCGTAGTACCTTACAAAATTGGAATAGGCGTTCAATAATAAACCGTAACTCTCAGGGGGTTAATGAACAATACTAAAGCATTACAAAAAGATAACGATAGTGGTTAATTATGTAATTACCACACTAATACAACGATACGCGGATCGTGTTAATTTTGCAACATAAGAAATAAATACATGGGAATTTCTGTAACTATTTAAATGAGAATGCTTAACGAATTTATCACAGAAAATTATCAGTGGAGAGATTTAGTATTGATTGCGCCAAATACCTATCCGACGAGATGGAAATTAGATCAAGGGCAAGCAGCGGTGAAAACCTTAGAAGATCACGGCAACCTAAACTACATCATTCCAGGTCAGATGACAATAGAAGGACATCCTTCGAGAAACAGCCGAAAGATTCGCAATGCAGCAGATACTCTTTGAACACGCAAGCGGTTATCGAAAGTGGCGGATCCGAGGCTGAGTTTAAGTATTTCACAGCAGCGTCGCTCGACACAGAGGAAAGCCGAGGAGACAATTCCGACGAAAGCCATGCAGTCGATATCGACGAGTCAATCGTCGCGAATATATCGTCCGACGGGCCGACTGAATCCGATGCCTTACTCGAGGAACCTGAGTTGGAAAATCTCCCCGAGGTAGACGTTGAAAGCTCCAGGGACGATCGCGACGAGACTGAAACATGCGACGAAGTTACATTAAAAATTGAGAACTCGATGTCTGATCGGGCATCAAAGAAACAGGAGCGCAAAGAGGATAATATTCTCGGCGAGACTATAAGGTTGCAGGATTTTGTAAAAGATCAGGAAACTATTTTATACATAGCGGACGATGAGGTTTGAACGAACACGATTCCGATTAAAAGTTATCGGAAGATATAGAATTCGATGAGCTTCGCGACGGCTAAAAATGAGAAATCAGCTGAGAAAAAACTTGCATGAAGGTATCCTCGGTTTTTGAGTGAGAGTAAGTTTGAATTTTCCACGTTAGATACGCGTTTATTAGGATACCGATGAATCGACATATTTGTTGTGTCCCAAGTCAGTACAATTGTTCGTTGTTTGATAACGGAATCGTTAGAACGATAAATATTTCTAATGGTAACGTAAGTTCAATGAAACATTGAAACGTTTCGTGGATTGTATAAAGTTACATCCACATTTAGATAAGATAGATCTACTTTCACCTACTTAGCTATTTGTTACAATCATATTTTTACGTCCGGTTCGAGCAACATTTGATATTGAAATTAGACGCAGTAACTGTTAAATTTATCGTTTCTTAAAGAGTGCAAATCTTGGCTAATATTAATGAAGTCTATATCGTACAATCGTTTCCATTGTATGTTCTTTTATAATCGTTCGTGTAAATTATTCTAGCTCTTGGCTACGAATAATGTTGAATATAATAACGCGATACGTGCTCAATGATCTCAAAATATAGTATAAGCGAGACTAGATACGGCTTTCCACGGACTGCGTTCTGTTGCGAGACAATCATTTTCAAAAAAAAAAAAAAAAAAAAGTGTTATTTTCATTACGAAAGGAACATGATGAACACAATAGCTCGCCGTGTTTATGACAAATAATAATCAGTACCTTCGTATGTGATCCATCGATCTGTACAAAATGAACATTTGTAACGCGGAATACATAGAAGTTACATTGGAATTATGAAACATACTTCTGCCAAAGGTAAACATAATGACCTTCTATAATATACATGGACAATTTCGTCATCGTTCGCGACATAAAGAAGAAAACGATGAGTCGAGTGTGCAAGTTAAAAAGGGAAACATTAAAAACCGTTCATGCTATTTCAGATTTGGCATGGTGTCAAGAGCTTTTCAACTTGTTATAGATATAACACGCTCTTTTCAAATCCTTGAAGTATTCAGAGAAATCGTCGACGTGTACAAACTCTATGAAACACTCTCGGCGATTCTCAAATTTTCACTAAAAAAGGTGTTCTCCAGTCTTTGACGTTTACAATATATCGTATTACCATTTCTTGATTCAATGTTACGCTGTTAAGTGACTGTTGCAAGAGATAAAATACAGCTGAGTGTGTCAATATTACAAACGTTTTTCTCAAATAGAAGAAAAGGTGGATTCGAATTGTATTCGAAGGTTTAACACGATAAAAGAAATCAATCTATACGCGTGCTTACGTGACACTGTTTCGTTATATATCAAATTCGCTTTTTCAAGTGTTTCTATTAACGTGTTTGAGAAATATCCAATAACTGGAAATGAGGATTAATTGTCAGAAATTTCTGTACTTTACTGTTAAATCGTTCCGTAAGTTCGTATGAATTATGGCCTATTATATTATACCAATGTCGAAATCGATCTTAGACTCGGTAAAATATTCTTTTCTTTGAACGATACAACTCGAGTAAAAGAGAAAAGAAATTTAACAAAAATGACAATCTGATAACGTCGAGTGATATATGTGTTGTTTTAAAAAAAAAGCAAAAAAAAAAAAACGAAGGCTTAGCCGAATGAATATAAGAAATCTATTTTTATATCCCTCATACGATGACATGGGGACATTAATGAAATACGATTGAACATATTAAATCAACATGCGACAAGAAACAGCGTTCTCTGGTTTGATTTATTTTTAGTGCAAAGAATGCACATATGGAAACAGTGAAGAAGAATTTTTACGTCTAGAGGAACTTCCTCGTTTGTTTTCCTTACGTGTTTTTTATGAAAAAACCGGTAACAGGAGATGCTCAAAAACATTTTCTTGGCAAACGAAATATAAATGGGAAAGACGAATTACGTTTGTTCAGAAAACAAAGTAGCTTGATATTCGAGTTTGAATGGACCAATGTTTAAAAAAATATGTATACGTATGATATATTACTGATAATACTTGGAAGATAGCTCCTTTGCTCGGTCTAATATAATATTTCGCGCCTGGTGTATATACTTGGGAGGTTATTTGTTAAACAATAGCTTACTTGAGAAACTAAAATTCAGTAACCGTTCCCTAACTGTGTGTACATGTTACGAAATGAAGATATTTGAAAAATTTGGTTTCCACGATAAAGCACCTTTTACTATTTCTTCTGGTCAAAATTCCTGAAATACAATTGAAGAAATTATTTATATTTAGAAATGTTTATATTTACATTCGTACCCGAAATTTAAATGTGAACCTATAGTAATAAATTTGAACTTTTAAAGTATGATTTCATGTACACAAAAATTGAATGCAGCTCAACACTAGAACTACCGACCTGTAATGTGTTATCTGCATAGAATTATGAATGTCGATTAAAGTAGTAGAATGAAAATAGAGAAACAGACGTAATTACGATTCTAATTGAATAAAAATCAATATTAACTTCACCGAAAGCAAATACATATTTCCAGCAAAAATGAAATGTCCGAAACGATTCATTTTTACCTCTTTGGTAGTTCTAATGTTAATACCTGAAAATTATAAACTACATGTTACCATTGTTCTATTAATTATCCATAACGATATGATGTATATATGCAGAATACGTAATTAGCAATGAACAAGGAAAACGTAATCAAGCTGTGATGAATATGTAAGTATATAAGAGTTAATAACAATAAAAAGAATTACTTGCTATCATTGTTAGTGCTACAAATTCGATACAATATTTACAGATATAGAATTGAATTTAAAAAAAAGCCTACTGTATTTCATTAAGGAAAATACTCGTGAAATACAAAATAATGCCAGTTCAGTGCATTTTCCATTTATAAATTTAAAAATGCATTGAAAAATCTCTTGAATATATTTAAGTTTAATGTATTTTAATTATTTTTACTAAATATTAAGTACCTTTGTACAATTAATTGAAAGCAATAAATATGCAATATAAATAACATATTTAAAAAAAAAATGTTATTTTTCATTTTATGTTTGGATGCAATAAGGAAACATATCAAAAAAGATTTCCATTATACAACTAAATTTGCGCAGCGTCTGAACATCTTTATAAGAAAGATGTGTATTTAAAAGTATCTTGTGTAACACTAACAATGTTCTTTACCTGACATAAGCGGTTTTATTACAAGCCGATTGTATAATTAGCAAATATGTTGAAATAAATGAATAGCATTGTAAGATTCTGGTCTCAATGTAACCTCCGTATGTTAATTGATGTAACAAGTTAATGAAACTTCAAAAATGAAAATCCATACACAAATTACAAAGAGAAGACTAGAAAAATCTTACATATTAAACATGAAATGCTTGTTATATTGCATGCTTATATTTAAGAAGTGCACACTCACCGATTGCTGCGTCCTCTCTCCAAACTGGAAACTCGCATCTTTAACTCTTCTTAGTTCATCTTTGGTAAAAAGGGTTCGACTAATCCAGCAATCGTTAATGCAACTGGTTTCAATGAATCTTCCTTATCTGTAATGTAAAAATAAATTTCATTGTTATAATTTGATGAAAGATTTTATTGTAAATTCGCAAAATTCTTAATATTGTATGAAAATACATGTAAAAATAATAAAATATAAAAAAAAACAAAACGTGTTACACATAATCGATAAAGAATGAACGACTTAACCAAGAGAAAACTAATAACAAATAACTGAAATTAACTTGAGTATTTAATTGTTTCGAATATATAATTAATTTAAAAGAAACATTTGAATTCCTTGTAGAATTAAAAAATATTCTCAACTACTTGATTATTGTAAAAAAATATGCTTTTGTTAATAGCAAGGAGGTGAGATTAATTTTTTAAAGACAACATAAAAGTTCGTCGGTAGAGTAGAGACAAGTTGCACACTTGTGTAACGAAATACTGAACACTAGGTGGCGGGAAGTATTCGTATCGGGGTACCGATACAGGTGAGCGACGGGTACAGGCGGGAACTGGTAAAAGAGCGAGAGAGGACTTATCAAATTACGGTCGAAAGCAAGATAGACTTGGTGAGGGGCCACAGAACACCGTCCAAGTACCTTCGTTCGTTTGAGCAGTATACTGCTGGACGCCATACTCAGCACGCGTGCTTTCTTTACTCTGCTGAAAATATGCGAAATCTATGATCCCTGTATTCGTTGTTATTTGAAGTGACGCTTACATAAAAAGTGCCAAGAAGTTTTGTCTCCAGCAGGGATGTTTTGCCATCGGTAACGAAACTTCCTAAAGGGTCAAGGAACAGAATGACGTCCGAGCGGTTTCACAAGTGAGTTTCCTTTTATACGAGCAACAGAGTTTATGCATACCTTTCTGAGTTTTCATGTTCTTGTTTCTCTACCAATGGTACGCGTTTATATACTACAACGAGATATCTATCTGAGACCCAGGAAGCAGAGAAATGTCGTGGAGCCAGGTTCTTGTCTCTGGCTAGAGTGAAAAAATGACATGCCTGGTTAACCATGAGAACGAAGTATTGCACTTTGAAATCTTGATCACTTACTATAATTCGATAGGAGATCGGTCAGAGAAATTCATTGTTTCATAATCAATGGAATACCGCGATTCACAACACTTGCTTTTAATTTCTAGATTCTTATGTATATAGGTTTAGATATTCCTTTCTTCTCTATCGGCTATGAAAAATTATTTTTACGAAATAACAGAATTAATCCAGTATAAGTCAATTTCTCGAAAATCTTATACTGATATAAATTATTTAATATCTACAGTATATCGATACTACTTGGATATTAATTAATTCATTACAGCTATATCGATATTAACGGAAATTTGTAATAACGTTGTATCGTTTAATTTAAATGTTATATACAGTATTAGCGAGTCAAAGAGTCGAAGAAATATTCAATACCTACTTACCTAGAACTATACAATAGTTATGATCATATACTATATCATCGGTATATGTACGGCGCGCGTGCGGAATTTATGCATGAGAACACCTTTGCTTTTATTTAATTCAGCACGAAGATTTATCACCCAGCTCACTTCTACTAGCATCAGATGTACATGGCACTTCTGAATATCATCTTTTACTAAAAAAAAAAATTCACTTGATTAAAGAATGCAATAATGCACTCTTGAATAGAAATACTCAATAAAGTAAATCCTTGTTTAAAAAAAATAATAGAATAAAACAATTTCTAATTAACAAACGTGATCTTAATTAATCATAGAAATGTCACAACAGCAATATTAATATATCAAATTTCAAATACTACATATCGAATAATTATATTTAAAAAATCTAACAAAGGAAACAATACATTAAACAAAAAGACAAAAAAAAACATTTTGTTTGAACTTAATTACTACTTCTGCAAACCGTAATAATAACACTTATTATATCTTTTAGAAGATAACAATTAAGAATTTTATCTAATTTGATGAAAGCACTCTTCTTTCTAACGACACTTATCCTTTCATTTAAGTAGAACCAATGCACGTGAAACAAAGATGTCATGATGCATTCACGGTAAATGATTTGTAACACAGAGAAAATTATCATGCAAGGAACTCGTTTAAACTTTATACGTACTTTCTCTAACTCTTTTCCTTTCATTTACCGTTCAAAATTTTCTTCACGTTTGTATGCGTATTACGAGCAAGCTTATTACGTTTGGAAATATCTGCAAAATAATATAGAATAGCATTAAATAATCGCCCGAAGTATTAATAAATACATAAAATAACATTTACATTTACATTTCGTTGTGTACATGCACATATATAAAAACATGAATAATAGTTCATAATTAGAGAAAGACTAATTAAAATAAGAAAACTCGAGCGAAGGAGAAAACTATGACGTGCTAGAACACATTATCATAACACAAGGTACGCAACTTAATTCATAAGTGAAGCTGGGAAATTGTCAGCAGACGAGATAATTACTAATTAGATCAACTACTTGTAAATGTATATGACGGAAAATACGTTTATATTGTTCATTATAAACGTAAATTATATGAAATTAATTCTTCAGAAATTTATTAATTTTATAATAAGATACTACAAATTTGATGATTACACGTACAATTATATAGTTATATTGATTCAAGGCCATGTACATCTAATAATTTATATAACTGAAATATCTATACGTTAAAAAAGATTCTATGTATAACATATACATATATGATCGCTGATTATATTTACAAATAATTGTTTTCTCTACAGAGCTGCACGCGATGGCGCCTTAGACATCTTAAAAGAAGCAACAAAAAAGGATTGTAACGCACGGGATGACGGAGGAATGACCCCTACATTATGGTCAGCCTTTGAAGGTCATATAGATGCTCTGAGACTGCTCGTCGCCAGAGGGTATGCTCGCAAAACTATTTACTTATAAACACACTCGAGAAAGATACATACGTATCTGGAAAACTTTCTAAAAATATAATATCTATTTTACATATTGCATCTGATAACCGGTTTATTATCAAGAAAAGATTTCAAAAAGATTTCATCAAGATACCATATGTAAATTTTATTGCTTATTAACGTACACACACTTTCCTTAATTTACCCTATTACTTACCCCACTTATAAGAGCTCTTGATAAATAGAATTCTTGAATAGAAATGATGTGACACTTGCCAATCCCGTAACAAGACTAAGACTTTTGGCGCCAAACGTTCATCGTTTCCGGTTACATTCACATCTTCATATTTGCGCGCTAAAATCTAATTACTTGCGCATGCGTAAAACCTATAATTGCAATATAATTTTATTCGAACCGTATTTTACATCGAAATAATAATAGCTCTAACTTTATTATAATATCAAGCTTCATTTAAATTTCGATTTATTAAATTTTCGAATTTATTATCTAAAAAGATAGATTTATTTGGAATAAACTTCGCATGA
>NW_027470571.1:0-35961 GCF_051020765.1 Lasioglossum baleicum
ATGCTACTGGACTAGCCGTTCGATTCTGAAAGAGGGTGGTAACGGTCTCGAACAGTTTGACACGCTATTATCTAATTTATACATGAAGGTCCCCCTCATAGAAATGAGTACAAATTTCTTTCTCTAAACACGAAGATATACTCTCGATACAGCGGACTACGTTCATGGACGGTAAGGTCTTCAATAAAACTTTTGACATTATACCAATGGGAAACGTTCTCAAACAATCTCACTAACACTGTTCAGCTGATTTACTCCTGGAACATCAGGCTTGACGCTCGGATTCACAAATATAGGTGAGGCTACTGACGCAGCCGCTGGACCCTCAAACAATGTGGGATCGTTCTCGAACAGTGTGACTGTTGATTTTTCTATTTATACATGAAACTAATATGTCCGCCTGTTAAAATGTCTACTCATTTGTTCGTGTGAATATTACTCATGATAATCGCTACAGCTGGCTGGGTACTCGATGGACTGGTATGGGGTATAGTTAATGACTTTATACCAATTGGTAATGCTATCATACGGCTTGACTCTCTACTTTAACAGCATACCGTGAGTTAACGAATGTATTTCCAATAGTGGTCAGCGGATTTGCTCCAGGATTACCTGGTTTGACTCTCCGAATCACAGGAAAGGTAAAGTTACTTGCTTAGCCGATCGTCTCCCACAGATGGAGGTAAATTTCTCGAGCGGTTTGACCAACTATCTTTCACTTCATGCATGAAATTAAGGTGCGCGTCCCATAAATGTATACGAATTCAAACCTCTGAACATGGTGATATACTCTGGACACAGCTGGTCAGTTTCTCGGAGGGTAAGTCATTCTGCTACAAGTTTAAACCTACACGTATAGGAAATGTTCTACAGCGGCTTGACGTCCCGCTTAAATATTGAAACCGCGAATTGAGGTGTATGTTGACAATAATGTTCTGAACATTTGCTCCCGGAATATCTGGTTTGACTCGCGGAATATCAGGATAGGTGGTGCTAATGACACAGCTGTGTGTCTATCAATGAACGTGTTAACGATCTGGAAAGGATTGACCTTCGATTTTGTATTTCATATCTGAATCTATGGAGCCCATCAGGAAAATGTACAATAATGAGTTTCACTGAACACGAAGTTAAACTCTCGATATGGTTGGTTACCGGCACCGGAGGTAATACCTTCGGTAAAAAGTTTGACTCTATAGCAAAAGGTGACGTTCTACAACGGATTGACTCTGTACAATATAATTTATACCAGGGAATAGACTGACCAGTGCCAATACTACATAGGGCATTTACCCCCGGAATACCTGATTTGACTCCCGGAATCACAGGATAGGTGAAACTACTGGTATAGCCGTTCCTCTCTCACAGATGGTGGCACCGTTCTCCATCTGTTTGACTCTCTATCTTCTAATTCATACAAGAAGTTAATGTGCCCATCACTAAAATGTGTACAGAATTCGACCTCTGAACACCAAGCTATACGCTCGTTATAATGCGACAGGCTATGGGACGGTATGGGATTCAGTAAAACATTTGACATTATTCAAATTAGTAACGTTCTCCAACGGATTGACTCTGTACATTAATATTTATACCGTGAAATAGCGTGACTAACGCCAATTACTTCTCAGTGGATTCACTCCCGGAGTACATGGTTTGGCTCTTGGAAGCAAGGACAGATGAAGCTATTCACGTAGCCGTTCGACTCCAAAAGAAGATGGTATCCTTGTCTAACTGTTTGACTTTCGATTTTGCTATTTATATTGGGTTGTCCGGAAAGTTCGTGCAGATTTTCATGGTAATTAAAACGCAGCTATTTAAGTATTGGTACACATTTATTAAGTTATTTAAGTACCATTCTGTTTCGCAACCTTTCTTCATTTTGCATGCAGCGTGAGAATTCCGTCCTTCCAGAACCTCTCAAGTTTTTCGGCAAAAAATTGTCTAAATGGGTTTTTATCTCGACCAAAGAGTTGAAAGTTTCTCCATTATGGGAAACTTGTATTGATCGGAAAAGTTGTGAAACCGAAGGCGCAAGGTCTGTCGAATACGGTGGATGGGGTAGAACATCCCAACCAAACTCCAACAATTTTTGCCGAGCTTTCAAAGACACATGAGGTCGCGCATTGTCCTGATGAAATACGACGCCCTTCCTATTCGCAATTTCTGGACGTTTTTGTTCAATTGATGTCTTCAATTTATTTAATTGAGAGCAGTATTTTACCGAATCTATTGTTTCATTATTTGGTAAAATCTCAGAATGTAGGATTCCTTTCTAGTCCCACCAAACACAGAGCATTACCTTCTTCGAATGAAGACCGGCTTTTGGGGTGACTAAAAGTGGTTCATCACGCTTTCTCCTGGAAAACGCTTTCTATGCTGAACATTTTTATGAATTATCCATTTTTCATCTCTCGTCACTAATTGCTTCAGGAATGGCGTCTCCTCGTTGCGCTTGTAAAGCAAGTCACAAATGGAGATGCTGTTCAACAGATTTTTTTCCGTTCAATTGTTCTGAACCCATACATCAAGACGGCATACATAGCCAAGATTCACAGTATGATCGTGGATAGCTGATTTTGATTTATTTAGCATTCCTGCTAATTGGCGTAACGTTGAGCATGGGCTATCCTCGATTTCTGTTCTGATCGTATCTTCGTCTGTGGTGGACGGGCTACCTGGGAGTTCTTGATCTTCAAGGTCGAAATTTCCAGCTTCAAACCGTGCAAACCACTTAGGCACAGTTCTTTCGGCTACGGCATCCTCGCCATAAACAGCGCATATCTTATTTGCCGATTGTGTGGCATTTTTGCCCATTCGGATAAAGAAAAGCATTAGGTGCCTGTAATGCTCATTATTTACCACCATATTCTAATGCGTACAAAACTGATTAAAATTAACGAATCGTGACCAACCTTTTTTCCAAATATGGCTGAAGTTACCTCTTTTAGAATATGTACACGTGGCATTTGTTTTCAATAATTGTGATATATTCAGGTAGGACTCGCACGCTACCTACCGAAAATCGCCACGAACTTTCCGGACAACCCAATACATGGAAATGTGATGCCCGGCTGCTAACGTGTCTACTAATTTGTATCTGCGAACAACATGCAAGACACTGGCTACTGCGAAACAGGTTCTCGGATGGGAAGGTATTCGGTAAGAAGAATGACGGTATGACAATTGGTTATGTTCTCCGACGGATTGACAGTCTACTGTAATATTCACACGGCGAATGAAGGTGTCTATTGCCAATACTGTTCACTGGACTTTCTCCAGGAATACCAGGCTTCAGTCCCGGAATAACAGGATGGGCGAAGCTGTTGAATCAGCCATTCGGCTCTGAAAGATGGTGGAAAATTTCTCGAGCTGTCTATCACTCGATCTTCTGAATTATGCACGAATTTATGGTTCCGTCACTAATTTGTGTACGAATGTGTCACCCTAAACACGTAGCTATGCCTTCAATGCAGCGGGATAGCTTCTCGGATTGTGAGGTATTCTGTAAAACGTTTGACTTCACAGCAATTAATAACGGTCTCACAAGGGGTGACGCTGTATTTTAATATTCACTACGCGAATTAAGGTATATATTGCCGATTCTGTACAGCGCATTTACTACCGGAATATCTCGTTTGTCATTCGGAGTCACAGGACAGGTGAAGCTATTGAAATAGCCGTTCGAATCTCAAAGTAAGAGGTAACGTTCTCGAACGGTTTGAAGCTCGATCTTCTAATTCACACATGAAATTAAGAGCGCCGTCACTAAAATGTATACTACTTCCTACCGCTGGACATGGTGTCATATTCCCGCTAGAGCTGATAAGTTTTGCGGAGGGTAAGGCATTCTGTAAGATGTTGAACCCTACACGAGTAGGTAATGTTCTACAACGGACTGACGCTCTACTTAAATATTAAAACCGCGAATTAAGTTGTCTATTACCAATACTGTGATGCGGATTTACTCCCGGAATACCTCGTTTGACTCTCGGAATCCAAGCTTAGTTGAAGCTATTGACTTAGCCGTATGTCTTTCAAAGAAGTTGATAACGTTATCGCAGCGTTTGTCCTTCGACCTTCTGATTCATGGATGAAATTAAGTTGCCCAACACTAAAATTTAAACTATTATGCTTCTCTGACCATGAAGTTATACTCTCGATACAGCGGGATAGTTTCTCGGAAGTTACGGCATTCGTAACAAGGTTTGACTTCAAACAAACTGGTAAATTTCGCAAGCGTTTTCATGTTCCACTTTAATACTCAAACTGTCAATTAAGGTATCTGTGGCCATAACTGATCCACGGATTTACACCCGGTATACCTGGTTTGACTCTAGGAATCGCAGGATGGGTCAAGCTGTTGACTTAGCCGTTCGCCTCTCAGAGAAGGTGGTATCGTTCTCGAGCGACTTGAACCTCGAACTTCTTATCCATGCATGAATTTAAGGTGCCGTCACTAAATTGTATATTTATGTGTTTCCCCATGCACGTAGCTATACTCTCGACACGGCTGGTTAGCTCCTCGGACGTTAAGGTTATCGGTACAGTGTTCAACCTTATACCAATTGGCGTTGCTTTCAAACGGTTTGACGCTTTACTTTTTTATTCAACCCGTGAATTATGGTGCTTATTGGCAATACCGTACGGCGCATTTCGATCCGGTAATACTCATACAGTGAATTATGGAATCTACTGCCAATATTGTACCGCGGAATTACTCCTGGGGTATCTGGCTTAGCCCTAGGAATCGCAGAATGGGTGAAGCTATAGAATTAGGCTGACGCCTCTCACAGAAGGTGGTAAAGTTCTCGAGGGATTCGATCCCCGATCTTCTAATTCACACATGAAATTAAGGGCGCCGTCACTAAAATATATACTACTTCCTACCACTGGACATGGTGTCATATTCCCGCTAGAGCTGATAAGATTTGCGGAGGGTAAGGCATTCTGTAAGATGTTGAACCCTACACGAATAGGTAATGTTCTACAACGGACTGACGCTCTACTTAAATATTAAAACCGCGAATTAAGTTTTCTATTGCCAATACTGTTCAGCGGCTTTACTCCAACAATGCCGGGTTTGTCTCTCCGAATCAACTAGATATGTGAGGCATTTGACTTAGCCGTTCGTGCCTGACAGAAGGTGGTAGCAGTCTCGAGGGGTTTAATTCGGACATCAAGTTAAGATGCTCGTCACTGAAATGAATACTCATTTTTTTTAGTGAACACGTTGCTATAATCCCGATACGGCGAGTTCGGTTCACGGAAGGTAACGTTTACTGTATAAAGTTTGAATCTGCTCCAATAGCTAATTGTCCACATCGACTTGACGGTCTGCTATAATATTCATACCGCGAATTATGGTGTCCACTGCCAATACTCGACAACCGATTGACTCTCGGAATACCTGGTTTGACTATCGGTGTGACAGGGCAGGTGAAGGTATTGACATAACCGATCGATCCTCAACGGAGGTAGTAACGTTCTCAATCGGTTTGGCTCCCGATATTATAATATAAATACAGGATAGCTGCAGCTAGTGACATAGATGTGCGACTTTCAAAGAAGGTGATAACATTTTCGAACGGTTTGCTTTCGACCTTCTTATTCATGCATGAAATGATGGTGCCCGTCGCTACAGTTAACAACAATTTGTTTCTGCGAACACGAAGATCTACCCACGATACAGGTGGTTATGTTCTCGGAAGATAAAGTGTCCGGTATGGAGTATGATCGATCTACAAATTAGTTACGTTCTCAAGCGGCGTGACGCTATACATACATATTCAAACTGTGAAATTAGGTATCCATTGCCAATACTCTTCAGCGGATCAACATCTGTGAAACCTGGAATGGCTCTCGGAATCGCAGGACAGGTGAAGCTATTGAGTCAGCCGTTCGACACTCAAAGAAGGCGGTAACGTTCTTCAACGGCTTGACTCCCGATATTCTTATTCATACGTGCAATTAAGATGCCCGGCACTATAAGAAAAATAGCGGTTTAGACTATCGATACAGGGGGTTAGATTTTCGCAGGGTAAGGTATTTGATAAATCGTTTGACTTTATACCAAATGGTAACGTTTTCAAACGGTTTGGTGTCGCACATTAATATTCAAACCGACAAATTAACGTGTCCATTGAAGATTGTGTACAGCGCATTGACTCCAGGATGTCCTGGCCTCTCCCTCAGCATCACAGGGTAGGTGCAGCTGTTTGCTTAGCAGTTCTGCGCTCAAATATGGTGGGATTGTTGTAGGACGGTTTGACTCTCGATCTTTCCATTCATACATTAAAATAAGGTGCGCGTTACAGAAACGTTTACTAATTCGTTCCTCTCAACACGATGGTATACCCTCGATACTGTGGCTTAGTTTTTCGGAGAGTAATGTTTTCGGTAAATGGTTTGTCTTTATAGTAATTGGCAACGTTCTCACACGGTGTGACGCTGGATTTAAATAGCTTAATCCGCGAATTGTGTTTTCAATGGCCAATACTGCTCAGCTGATTTACTCCTGGAATACCAGGCTTGAAACTTGGAATCAGAACCTCAGGCGAAGCACTTGACTCAGCAGTTCGGCACACAAAGGTGGTTGTAACGTTCTCAAATGGATTGACCCTCAATCTTCTAATTCATACATGATATTAATGCTTCCGTCACTGAAATGTATGCAAATTTGCTTCTCTGAATGCGAAGATGTAATCTCGAAGCAGGGGTTAGCGACTGGGATACTAAGGCCTTCAGGATAGAGTTTGCATCTATAGCAATTAGTTACGCTCTCACACGTTGTGACGCTATAGATTAATATTCATTCCGCAAATTTAGGAATCTATTAGTAATTCTCTTCAGCGAATTTACACTTGGATTTCCTTGTTAGACTCTCGGAATCATAGGATAGGTGGAGCTATTGACATATCCGCTCGGCTCACAATGGGAGTAGTAACGTTCTCGAACCATTTGACCATCGATCTTTTAATTCACTTGAAGTTAACGTTCCATACTGATATGCTTATTAATTTCTTTCTCTGATCACGACGTTATATTTTCGATATAGCGGGATAGCTTCTCCGAAAGTAAGGACTACCGGTAAAATATTTGACTCTATACCAATACGTAACGTTCTTCAACAGTTTAACGTTCCGCCTTAATATTCAATCCGTGAATTAAGGTGTTAATTGCCAATGCCCATCACTGGATTCACTGTCGGATTACCTGGCCTTAGTCTCGGAATCATAGGATTCGTCGAGCTATGGAATTATCCGTTCGATACTCAAAGAGGGTAGCAACAAGTCGTAACTAATTCATACATGAAATTAAGGTGGCCGTCACAAAAATGTCTTCTAATTTGTTTCTCGGAACAGGAAGTAATACTCACGGTACAGAGGGTAATATTCCCGGAAGGTATGGTATGAGGTAAGGAGTATGTCTTTATACCAATTGGTAACGTTGTCAAACGGATTGACTCTCTACTTTCATATTCAATCCTTGAATTAAGATGTCCAGATCTTAAACTGTTCCGCGCATTTACTCCAGGAATACCTGGTTTCACTCTCGGAATCGAAGGATGGGTTATGCTATTGACGTAGCCGTTCAAATCTCACAGAAGGTGCTAACGTTCTCGAACGGTTTGACACTCGATCTTCTAATTCGAACATGGAATTATGCTGCGCGTCACTAAAATCATTACTAATTTCGTCCACTGAACACGAAGTAATACTCTCAATGAAGCGGGTGAGGTTCGCGTAAGCTACGGCATTCGGTAGAACCCTTGACTTTATAAAAATTGGTGACTATCACAAACGGTTTGACGCTCTATTTCAATATTGAAACTGTGAATTAAGGTGCCCATTGGCAATACCCTTCAGCGGATTTACTCTCGAAATACCAGCTTCCGCTCTCAGAATCAAAGCATAGAGTGTACTATGGACTTGGCCGATCGAACAACAAAGAGGGCGGAAACTTACTCGAACTGCATGACCCATGATATTCTAATTCATATATGAAGTTAAGGTACCGTCACTAAATTGTACACTAATTTCTTTCTCTGAACACGAAGTTATACTCTGGATACAGCGGGTTAACATCTGAGATGGTAAGGCCTTCAGTTAAAAGTTGAGCTATGCAGCAATGGGTCACGTTCGACAACAATTTGGCAGTATACCTTAATATATATAACGTGAAATAGAGTCCTTACTGCCCATACTGAACTGCAGATTTGCTATCGGAATACCTGATGTTAAACTCGGAGTCATAGGATAGGTGAAGCTATTGGCATAGCCATTCAATTCTCAAAGGAGGTGGTAACGATCTCGCACGGTTTGACCTTCGATCCCCGAATTCATTCATGAAATTAAGGTGCTGGCCAACAAAATGTGTATCAGTTTGTATCCCTGAATACTGTTATATTCTCTCGATACAGCGGGTTAGTTTGTCGGAAGGTATGGTCTTCAGTAAATCGTTTGACTTTATAGCAATTGGTAACGATCTCAAACGGGTTGACGCATTACGCTAATATACAAACTGTGAATTAAGGTAGCTATGGTCAATGCAATACAGCGGATTTACTCCAGCAATACCTGGTTTGTACTTCCGAATCACTGGATAGGTGAAGCTATTGACATATTAGCTCAACTCACAATGAGGTTCGTTCGGTATTGATCGGTTTGACCTTCGATTTTCTAATTCATACATGAACATATCATGCCGTCAATGAAATGAATACTAGTTTCTTTGTCTGTACATGAGGTTACACTCTGGATACAGTGGGTTTGTTGTTCGGATCGTATAGTCTTCGGCAAAGAGTTTGACTTTATAACAATTGGTGGCGATCACAATCGGTTAGACGCTCTATTTTAATATCCAAACCGTGAATTGAGTTGTCTACTGGCAATACTGTTGAGCGGATTTACTCCCGGAATACCTGGCATCACGCTCGGTAACACCGGAAATGTGAAGCTATTGACTTAACCGTTCGAATATCGTAGAAGATGGTTACGGTCACGAACTGTTTTACACCTGACCTTCTACGTCATAGATGAAGTAATGATGTCCGTCAAAAGAATGTATACCAACATGCTTCTCAGACCACGACGTTATACTCTCTATGCAGCGGGATATCTTCTCGTAAGGTGCCGCCTTCGGTGTAAAGTTAGACTCCAAACCAATTCCTAACGTTCTACGACGATCCAATTCGAAACATGAGAATTTATACCGTTAAATGGGGTGTATGATGCTAACCCTGCGCCGCAGATTGACACCCGGAATACCTGTTTTGACTCTCGGTATCACAGGATAGGTGCAGTCAGTGACACAGACGCTCGACTCTCATAGACGATGGTAACGATATCGAAAGGATTGACTCTCCTTGTTTCTAATCCTACAATAGAGAATGGCGTTCGACTGCTACAACGTCTAATCATTTGTTTCCGTGAGCTCGAAGAATGACACTCGCCACAACGGGATAGGTTCGTGGAAGGTGAGGTGTCCGGTAAAAATTATAAATGCATACAAGTAGGTAACATTCATCATTGGTTTGACTCTGTACATTAAAATATATTCCGTGAATTAGGGTGTGTAATGCCTATGCTGTACAGGGGATATATTCCCGGTATCCCTGGTTTGACTCTCGAAATCACAGGATAGGTGAAGCTATTGAGTAAGACGTGCGACCCTCAAAGTCGGTGATAACGTTCTAGAACGGTTTCACCATCGATCTTGTAATTCATTCATGATGATAAGGTGCCTCTAACTGATATGAATACTAATTCCTTTCTCAGAACACGGATTTATACTCTTGATACAGATGGTTAGTTCTTCGGAGTGTATCTTCGGTAAAACGTTTGACTTTATACCAATCGGTAACGATCTCAAAAAGTTTGGCGCCCTACTGTAATAGTCATACCTTGAATTTTGGTGACCATGGATTTTAGTGTACAGCGGATTGACCCCTGGAATATTTGGTTTCACCGATAGTATAACAGGATACGTGAAGCTATTTTCTCAGCTGTTCGACTCCTAAAGAAGGTATGGTCGTTTTCGAAGAGCGTGACACTCGATAATTCTGTTCGTACTTGAAAATAAGATTTGCTTCTGCTATAATGTCTACTAATTTGCTTGCGACTGCACTATGCATCATACTTGCTGCAGCAACGAAGGACCATGGAAGGCATGGTATCCGGTAAAATCTTGTCTTTATACCATTAGGTAATGTTCTCCGGCGGATTGACCTTCCATTTTAATATTCAAATCGCGAATTAAGTTGCCGATTGCCAATACTGTTCTGCCGATTTACTGCCGGAATACCTAGTTTGACTATCGGAATCTCTGAGTAGGTGAGGCTACTCAGTTAGCCATTCGTCTCTCACAGAAGATTGCAACGATCTCGAGCGGTATAACACTCGATCTTCTAATTCGAACATGAAGTTAAAGCCCCATCACAGAAATGAATACTAACTTCTTACTCTGAATACGAATTTATATTCTCGACGCAGCGGGTGATGTTCCCGGAAAGTAAGGCCTTTGGTGAAAAGTATGACTCTATACCAATTCATGACCTTCTACATATGTTTCACTTTGCACTTTGGATTGACTGTCGGAGTCACAGGTAAGGTGTAGCTATTAACTTAGCCTTTCGAATCCCAAAAAAGGTGGTAGCGTTCTCGAGCAGTTAACCTGTCGATCTTCCAATCAGCACATGAAATAAGGTTGCCCGTCGCTAAAATGTAAATTGGTTCAAGGTAGGTAAGGCTTTCTTGTAAAAAGTTTGACTCCACGTCAACAGGTAAAGTTCTACAATGGTTTGTCGCTCCATCTTAATATTCGTACTATGAATTAAGTTGTCCGTTAAATGTAGTGTACAGCGTATTATTTTGCAGAATACCTGGTTTGCCTCTCTGAATCTCTGAATTGGCGAAGCTTTTGACTTAGACGGTCGTGGTTCGAAAATGATGGTAACGTTTCTGAGTGAGTTGACACTCAATCTTCTAATTCATACATGAAATATACTTGCCCGTCACTGAAATGTACACTAATTTGCTTCTCTGAATACGAAGATTTACACTCGATACAGAGGGTTATGTTCTATGAAGGTAATGTATTCGTTAAAATGAAGGACCCTTTAGCAATTAATAATGGTCTCCGACGGATTGAAACTCTACTCCAATAATCATACCTGGAATTAAGGTGTTTGCTGCCAATACTGTTCAGTGGATTAGTCCCGAAATACCTGGTATGACTCACTGATTCACAGGATAGGTGAAGTTATCGATTTAGCCGTTCGTGTCTCATACGTGGTGGGAACGTTCTCGATCGGTTTGGCCCTCTGTCTTGTAATTTATACAAGAAGTTAACGTGCCTTCAACTAAAATGTATACAGATTTCTTCCTCTGAACAGGAAGTTAAACCCTCGATATAATGCTTTATGCTTCAAAGGGTAAGAGATTCAGTTAAACGTTTGACTTTTTTCCAAATGGCAACGTACCCAATCAGATTAGCAGTGTACTTTAATATTTATACCGTGAAATAGGGTGTCCGATGCCAATAGCTTTGAGTGGAATTACTCGCGGAATACATGGATTGACTGTCCGAATCACAGGATAGGTGATGCTATTACCTTAGCCGTTCGTCTCTGACAGAAGGTGGCATCGTTCTCGAACGGCTTGACACTCGACCTTCTCAGTCATGCATGAACTTTCGGTGACGTCACGAAACAGTAGACTAAAGTGTTTCCATTAACACGTAGCTATACTCTCGAAACGGCGGACTAGCAAGGCGAACGGTATGGCATTCGGTAAAACGATTGACTTTATCGCAGTTAGTAACGTCCTCTCACGGTATGACGCTCGATATTAATATTCATACTGCGAATTAAAGTGTACGTTGTATGTACAGCGGTTTGACTCCCGGAATGCCATGTTTAACCACCGGAATCACAGGATTGGTGTAGCCATGCATCTGAAGTTCGGCTCTCGACGAAGGTGGTAACGTTGTGGAACGGATTGACACTCAATCATCTAATTAATTCATGAAATTAAGGTGCTCGTCACTAAAATGTTTAATAATTATTTCCCTAAACACGTAGCTATAATCACGATACGACGTGTTAGATTCTTGGACGTTAAGGCCATCGGCAAAGTGTTTGACTTGCTACCATTTGGCAGTGCTCTCAAGCGGATTGACGCTTTACTTTTCTATTCAAACCGTGAATCAGAGAGCCGAATGGAAATACTTATCAGTGGATTTACTCCAGAAATACCTGGTCTGACTCTCCGAATCTCAGCATAGGTGATGCTATTCACTTAGACGTTCGTCTCTCACAGAAGGTGGCAACGCTGTCGAACCGTTTGCCCTTCGATCTTCCAATTCATGCATGAAATTAAGGTGCTCGTCACTAAAATGTACAGTAATTTTTACGACTCTGGGCATGACAGGACCGGTCTAGCTGTTGCCTTAATTGTGCGACTCGTAAAGACGGTTCACACGTTCACGATTGGTTTGTTACCGGATTTTGTAATTCATACATGAAATTGTGATGCCCACCACTAAAATGTATACTAATTTATTTCTCTGAACTCGAACTTATACTCCCGATACAGCGGGTTAGCTTCTCGGAATGCACGGCTTTCGGTAACAGGATTGAATCAATACCAGTGTGTACCGATCTGCATCGGGTCGACGGTCTGCTATGATATTCGTACCGCGAATTAAGGTGTCTATTTCCAATAAGCGTCAGCGGATTTTCCCCCGGATACCAGATTTATCTCTCGGAACCACAGGATAGATGATGCCATTAACTTATTCACTCGAATCTCAAAGAGTGTGGCAACGTTCTCGAACGGTTTAACCATCGATCATCTAATTCATACATGAAGCTAACGATCCCGACACGGAAAGGAATAATAACTTCTTTCCCAGAAGCAGAAGTTATTGCGTCTATAAACCAGGTTAATTTTTTCGGAGGGTATGGTCTTCTGTAGAGCATTTGACTTTATAGCAATTGGCAACGTTCTCTAATGGATTGAGGCGCGATTATAAAACTTATAACGTAAATTAAGGTGTCTCTTGCCCATACTATTCAGCGGATTTACTCCCGCAATACCTGGTTTGATACTCGAAATCACAGGATCGGCGCAGCTATTGACTTAGCCGTTCGAGCATCAAATAGGGCGGTAATGATCTCGAACTGTCTGACAATCATTCTTCCAATTCATGCATGAAGTTGAGATGCTCGACACTAAAATGTATACTAGTTCGTACCACAAAGCACCGAGATATCCTATCGATAGGGCCGGTCAGTTTTTCGTAGGGTAAGGCACAGTGTATGAAGTTGGACTTTACACGAATAGGTAATGTTCTACAACGACTTGACGGCCTGCTTCAACATTCCCACCGCGAATTAAGGTATCTATTGCCAACAGGTACAGCGCATTTACTATAATATCGCGCTAGGCCTCCGGAGTCACAGGATATATGAATCTATTGACTTTCCCGTCCGTATCTCAAAGAAGGTGGCAACATTCTCAACGGATTGACAATCGATCTCATAATCCATGCATGAAATTAAGGCGCGCGTCACTAAAATGTATGCAAATTTACTTCTCTGAACACGGAGTTATACCATCGGTACAGCGGAATACATTCTAGGAAGGTAAGGCCTTCG
This sequence comes from Lasioglossum baleicum, assembly GCF_051020765.1. Classification (NCBI taxonomy): domain Eukaryota; kingdom Metazoa; phylum Arthropoda; class Insecta; order Hymenoptera; family Halictidae; genus Lasioglossum; species Lasioglossum baleicum. The sequence goes on from NW_027470571.1 coordinate 13,661, forward strand.
GTAAAAAGTTTGTCACTATAGCAAAGGATAACGATCTACAACGATTTGACTCAGTACTTCAAAATTTAGACCACGAAGTGGACCTTCTAGTGCCAAACCCTTCAGCGTGTTTTCTCCAGGGATACGTGGTTTGCCTCTCGAAGTTACAGGGTAGTTGGACCTGTTGACTAAGCCGTTCGACTCGCAGCGAACGTGTTACAGCTGAGGACCCGTATGACACCCGATCATCTAATTCATGTTCGGAATTATGGTGTCCGTTGCAAAAATACTAATGCCATTCTCGTGACACGAAGCTATGCACTCGATGCAGCCGGTGATATTCTCGAAGGGTAACGCCATCTGTAAAATGTTTGACTTTATACCGACTGGTAACGTTCTGAAATAGCATGACGTTCTACTTTAATATTCAAACCGAGAATTTAAGTGTCTCTTGCCTGTACTGTTCAGTGCTTTTAGACCCGGAATACCTGATTATCGGAATCACAGGATATGTTATATGCTATTGCCGCAGGTGTGCAGCTTGGAAAGAAGGTGGTACTGTTCTCGAGCGGACAGAATCTCGATTTCTCTGTTCCTACACCAATATGTGGAGTCCCTCTGCTAAACATCTACTGACTTGTGTTTGCGTGAACAATACGGAAGAGATTCCACCGCGGATTTGTTTCGCCGAAGGCAAGGTATTCGGTATAAAGTATAACTTTATACAAATTGGTAAAGTTCTCAGGCAGTTTCAATCTCTACTATAATTTTCATAACGTGAATTAAGGTGTCCATTGCCTATACTGCTCAGCGGATTTACTCCTGGAATACCAGGCATGACGCTTGTAATAACAACTTTGGGTGATGCCGATGAATCAGCCGTTCGACTCTGAAAAAATGTGGTAACGTTCTACAGCGGTTTGATTCTGTAGTCTAGTATCTACACCGTCGAATACAGTGTCTAATGCCAATACTATACTGCGGATGTACTCCCGCTATACCTGGTTTTTGCAGTCTGAATCACAGGATAGATGATGCTATTGGCTTAGCAGTGCGATTCTATAAAAAGGAGGTTACTTTCTCGATCTGTCTGACTCTCGATTATGCTAGTCAGACATAAAATTAGGGTGTGGGTCTGCTAAAATATCTTCAAATTTGCATCCATGGGCACTAAGGAACACTCTCTCTACAACGGGCTAGGGTTCAGGAAGTTAAGGCCTTCTGTATGGGTTTCACACTATATCAATGGGTAATGTTCGACAAAGGATTAACGCCTCACTTTAATATTCATGCCGTAAACTAACGTGTTCATCGGCTATACGGCACTGTATATTGAGTCCAGGAATACCTAATCTGATCCTGGGTATCACAGGACAGGTGTAGCTACACACCTTGCCGTTCGTCTCTTTAAGAAGGTGGTAACGTTTTTAAACGTTTAGGCCATCGACGTTCTAATTCATACATGATATAAATAAAGGTGCCCGTCACTGAGTTGTGCACACATTCGTTTCTCCGAACACGAAGTTATACCCTTGATTCAGTGGGATTGGTTCGCGCAATGTAAGGCGTTCGTAAAACGTTTGACTGTATAGCAATTGGTATCGTTCTCATACCCCTTGACACCCTACTTTAACTTTGAAACAGAGTATTAAGGTGTCAATTGCCTATACTATTCACCGGATTTACTCCCGGAATACCTGGAATGGAGCTCGGAATCACAGGATAGCTGAAGGTTTTGACGTAGACGTTCGACGCTCAGGGAAGGTGGTAACGTTGCCGAATTGTTTGACCACCGAACTCCGACTTCATACATGAATTTAATGTGCCCGTCACTGAAACGGAGACTAATTTCTTTCTCTGGTCACGAAGTTATACTCCAGATACAGCGGGTTACTTTATCGGGGTGTAAGTTCTTCCGCAAAACGTTTGACTTTATTGCAATTCGTAACGTTCTCAAACGGTATGACGCTCTACAGTAATATTCAAGACGTGAATTCAGGTGTCAGTTTCCAATACTATTCAACGCATTCACTCCAGGAATACATGGTTTAACTCTCGGAATCGCAGGATGGGTGCAGCTATTGACATAGCTATTCGTCTGTCACAAAAGATGCCAACGTTCTCGAGCGGTTTGACCCTCGATATTCTGATACATAAATGAAGTTGTAGTGCCCGTCACTGAATTGAATACTAATTTCTTTCTCTGAGGACAAACATACATTCTCGATGAAGGTTATGAGGATCGGCGGAAGCTGTGGCCCTTATGTAAATATCTTGACCACAAACACGTTAGGTAACGTTCACAAACGGTTTGACGCTTTACATTAATATTCAAACCATGAATTATGGCGTCTATTGCCATTACTGTTGAGCGAATTTACTCCTAGAATGCGTGATCCGACTCCCGCAATCACACGATAGGTGACACTATTGACTTAGATATGCGACTATCAAAGAAGGTGCGATCGTGCTCTAACCGGTTTGATTCTCCATTTTGCTATTCATAAATGAAAAAAGCAGTCTGCCTGCTAAAATGTTTCCTGATTTGTTGCTCGAGAGCACTAAGCATAACACTCATTATAGCGGGTGCGGTTCTAGGGAGGTATGGTGTATGGTGTTACAACCTATTGGTATCGTTCCCCTTCTGTGTGACGCGGTACTTCAATATTCATACAGTTGGTTGCGGTGTTTATTGCCTACACAGCGCAGAGAATTTACTCCTGAGATACCAGACTTGCCTCTGGGAATCGGAGGATAGCTGCAGCAATTGACTCAGATGTGCGACTATCAAAGAAGGTGATAACGTTCCCGAAAGGTTTGACGCTCGCTCTAGTTATTCATCCATGAAACTAAGGTGCACACCACGAGAATGTATACCAATGTGCTTTTCTGATCACGAAGTTGATCTCTCGATACAGCGGAATTCGTTCTCGGATGGTATCTTGTTTTGTAAAAAGATGACTTTCATAACTATTAGTTATGTTCTCTGACGATTTGACTCCCTACTATAATACTCATGCCGAGAATTCAGGTGTCAGTTGTCAATGCTATACACGGTATGTACTCCTAGTATTCTTGGTTTTACACACGGCATCCCAGAATAGGTGATGGTATTCACTTAGCCGTTCGATATTCAAAGAAGGTGGTCACGTTCCCGACCCGTATGACACTGGACCTCCTAATTCATACATGAAGTAAAGGGACCCGTCAATAAAATGGATACTAGTTAGCATCGCTGAACACGAAGTTATACTATCCTTACGGCGGGTTTTGCCTCTCGACAGGTACGGCCCTCGATGAGAAGATGGAATCTATCGGAGTACGTAAAGTTGTACAGCTGTGTGATACTGTTCTTTACTATCTGTACCGGATGTAGGGTTTTTAATGCCGATACTGTACAGCGGATTTACTCAGGGAATGCCTGGATTGACACTCGGAATTACATGATAGGTGAAGCTGTTGATATAGCCGGTCGTCTCTCACAAAAGGTGGCAACGTCCGCGAGCAGTTTGATGCTCCATATTCTATTTCATACGTGAATTTAACGTGCCGTCACTGAAATGAAGACCAATTACTCTCGATGCAGCAGGTTAGATTCACTGCAGGAAAGGCCTTCTACAAACTTTAGAAAATATAACAACCGGTAACATTATACAAGGGATAGACTGTTTACATTAATATTCATACGCTGAAATAAGATATCCATTGCCAATTGTGTACAGTTTGTTTGCCTCTCGGAATGCCTGCGTCGTCCTACGGAATCACACGGTATATGAAACTACTGACTTAGCCCCCCGAATCTGAGAAATGGTGGTAACGATCTCGAACGGTTTGACACACGATCATCGAATTCATTCACGCAATTCGGGAGCCCGTCATAAATACTAATAGTAATTTGTTCACACTGAACACGAAGCAACACAATCCCTGCTGCCAGTTATGTTCACGGAAGGTGAGGTAATCTGTAAAAAGAATGACTTTGCGCCTACCAGTAATGTTCACCGGCGGTTTGACCCTCTACTTTGAAATACATGCGGTTAATTAACGTTTCTATCGCCAATACTGCTCCGCGGATTTACTCCTGGAATACCAGGCATGACCACTATGGGTGAAGTTGTTGACTCAGCGGTTCGGATCTAAAAGGAGGTGATAACGATCTCGTATGATTTGACACTCGATCTTCTAATTCGTACAATTTAAAACAAGGTGCCCGTCACTGAAATGGTTACAAATTTGCTTCTTTGAACACGAAATTTCACACTCGATGTCGTGGGTGCTGTTCGCGGAAGGTAAGATCTTCGGTAAGACTTTTGACTTTGCACCAATTGGTTGTGTTCTCAAACGGTGCCATGTGTATTTTAATATTCAAGCCAAGAATTAAGTTGACTATTGCTAATACTGTACTGCACATTTACTCCGGCAATTCCTGGATTGACTCTTTGGATCAAATGATAGGTGATGCTATTGACTTAGCCGTTCGACCCAAAGAAGGTGGCATCTTTCTTGAACGCTTTGACACTCGAACCTCCTATTCATACATGAAACGAAGGTGTTCGCCTGCTAAAATGTATACTAGTGTGTTTATCTAAACACGGAGTTATACTATCGATACGGCGGGATAGATTCTCGCACGGTAAGGCTTTCTGAAAAACGATTGACTTTATTGCATTTGGTAACATTCTCAAACGGTTTGTCGCTCCACGTTAACATTGAAACAGTGAATTGAGGTGTCTATTGCCTGTCCAGTTCAGCGGATTTACTCCCGAGTTACCCGATTTGACTCTCAGAATCACAGGATAGGTGCAGCTATTAACCTAGCCGTTCGAATCTCAAAGTGGATGGTAAGGTTTTCGAACGGTTTGACCATCTATGTTCTAATTGATACATGAAATTATGGTGCTCGTCACTAAAACGTATACTAGTTCGTACCTCTGAACATGGTGTTATACTCCCGATACAGCGGGTCAGATTTTCGGGCGGTAAGGCATTCTGTAATAAGTTTAACACTGCAGGAATAGGTAATGTTCTACAACTGCTCGACGGGCTGCTTTAATATTCAAACCGTGAATTGAGGTGTCTATTGCCAATACTGCACTGCGCGTTTACATACGGAATATCTCTTTGACTTTCCAAATCGCAGGATAGGTGCAGCTATTTACTCAGCCTTTCGACTCTCTCTGAAGGTGACAACGTTCTCGAACGGTTTGGCCATCAACCTACTAAATCATACATGAAGTTATGGTGCCCGTCACTGAAAGGAATATTAATTTTTTTCTCTGAGCATTAAATTATCATGTCGATTCAGCGGGTTAGTTTTTCGGACGGTAAGGTCTTCGGTTGTGAATTTGAATTTTATAGCAATTGATAACGTACTCGCACGGTTTTGACGTTCTACTTTACCAATCAAACCGTGAATTAGGGTGTCTATAGGCAATACCCTTCGGGAAAGTGCCCCCCCTTCTTTGAGAGTAGTACGGCAGAGTCAATAGCTTCAACGGTAGTTGTGATTTCGGGAGTCAAGCCTGGTATTCCAGGAGTAAATCTGCTGAACTGTATCGGCACTCACACCAAAATTCTCGGAATAAATATTAAAGTACAGGGTCACACATTTGTTCAACGTTACCTATTGGTATATAGTCCACCTTTTCACCGAAGGGCGTGCCCTTCCGAGAAACTAACCCGGTGCATTGAGAGCATAACTTCGTGTTCAGAGAAGGATAATAGTATAAATTTTAGTGACGGGCAACTTAACTTCATCTATAAATCACAAAAACGATTGTCCAAACCGTTCGAGAACGTTGGCAGCATTGTTGAGAATCGAACGCTATAGTTATTAGCTTCACCTATCCTATGATTCCGAGAGTAAAACAAGGTAATCCGGGCGTAAATACGCTGAAGAGGACTAGCAATAGCTCCTTCATTCGCGGAGAATATATTAAAATACAGCGTCACACCGTGTGGGAACGCTACTAATTGCTATAAAGTCAATCGCATTACCGAATACCTTACGGTTCGAGAAGCTATCCCGCCGTATCGAGAGTATAGCAACGTGCTCAGAGACAACACATTTGTATATACTATAGTGATGTCACCTTAATTTCATTTAGAAATTAGGTGACCGAGGGAAAATCAGTTCGAGACCGTTACTACATTCTATGATATTCTAACAGATACGACATTAGCGTCAAATATCGTGCTTTTCCGAGAGTCATACCATGTGTTCCTAAAGTAAATCCGTTGAATAGTGTTGGCAATAGACATCTTAATCACGGTTTGAATATTAAAGTAGAATGTCAATCCATCGGTGAACATTGCCAAATGTTATGTAGTCAAACTTTTACTGGATAAATTGCCTTCCAAGAATCGAACCATTAGTTGCGAGTGCCAGCTTATTGATCACGGAATCAGATCAGTAGACAATTTAAAGAGACGGACACCTTATTTTTATGCGTGAATAGTATTATCGCGAGTCACACCGATGGAGATGTATACAACCTTCAGCAAGAGACGAACTCCTAATTCAATAGCTGAACTTATCCTCAGAATCCGAGAGACAAAAAGGTATTCCGGGGTGTAAATCCGCAGAACAGCATTGGGCTTAGTCACTTTAATTCACCGTGTGATTTGCAAAGTAAGGCGTCAGTCCGCTTGAGAGCATTACCAATTGGTACGAAGTCAAACTTATTACTGAAGACCTAACCCTCCGAAAAGCTCACCCGCTGTATCGCCAGAATACCTTCGCGTCTAGAGAAACACATTAGTGTACATAATATAGATGGTCACCATTAATAAGAGCATGAATTATACGATCTCGAGTCAAACATTTGCAGAGCTTTTCCACGTTCGCTGAGTGTCGAACGGCTAAGAAAATAGCTTCTGCTATCCTGTGTTACCGAAAGCCAAACCAGGTATTCCGAAAGAGCATCCGCTGGACAATATTGGCAATAGACAGCTTATTTCACGGTATGAATACTATGGTTGGACGTCAAATGGTTATAGAGCTTTATCTTTTGGTGTAGAGCCAAATTTTTTACCGGAGGCCTTACCGTCCGAGGAGCCTATCACGCCACAGGTAGTGTCCTGCTTGGAGTTGGCGGAAACAAATTAGCAGAAGTTTTAGCAGACGGACGGCTTATTTTCATGCATGAAAAGAAAACACGAGAGTAAATCCGTTCGAGAGCGTTACCACCATCTTTGAGAACAACACCGGTCAAGTCAGTGGCTGCAACCACCCTGTGATTCCGAGAGTGAAACAAGTCATTTCGGAGTAAATCCGCTGAACTTGATAGGCAATTGACACCGTAATTCACGGAATGAGCATTAAAGTAGAGAGTCATACTGTTGGAGCTCATTATCAATTGGTTTAGAGTCACTATTTTTACCGAAGTCCTTACCTTCCGAGTACATAACACGCTGTATAGATTGTATAACTTCGTGCTCAGAGAAAGAAATTAGTATCCATTTCAGTGCCGGGCCCATAAGTTTCTTGTATCAATTAGGAGGTTGGTTGTCAAATGGATCGGGAACGTGACCTTTCGTTGAGAGTAGATCGGCTATGCCAGGAGCTTCACCTATCCTGATATTCCGGGATTAGAACCAGGCAGTACAGGATTAACACCGCTGAAAAGCATTGTCAATAGAAATATTGATTCACGGTTCTAATATTAAAGTCGCACGTCAAATATTTGTAGAACGTTATTTATTCGTATAGCCTCAAATTTTTTACCGAAGGCCATACCTTCCGAGACGCCCAACCCGCTGCAGCAAGTGTCTTGCTCAGTGTCCAAGGTAGCGAATTAGTATCATTTACTCCGGGCATACATGGTTTGTCTCCTCGAATATTGGAATACCTCAAGCGATGGACTTAGCCGTTCGTCTCTCCAAGAAAGTGGTAACGTCTTCGAACGGATATACCCTCGATTTTCTATTTCATACGTGCAGTTAAGGTGCACGACACTAAAACAAATACTAATTTCTTTCTCTGAACACGAAGCTATACCCCCCCCCCCCAAACAGCCGGTTTGTTTTTTGAAGCGTAAGGTCTTCTGCAAAACGATCGACTTTATAGCAATTGATATCGTTCTGGAACGGTTTGACGCTTTATTTTAACATTCAAACCGTCAGTTACTGTCGTCAACTAACAATACCTTCAGTGTGTTTACTCCTGGCATTCTGGGCTTGACTCTCGGCACCGCAATGGTAGGTGAAGCTATTGACTCAAACGTACGATTGTCAAAGCAGTTGGTAACGATCTCGAAGAGTTTGACACTCGATCTTCTAATTCATATTTGAAAATAATGTATGCTTCTGCTACAATGAATCCTCGTTTGTTTCCTTGAACAGTAAGCATGAAACTCGTTAAAGCAGGTTAGGTTCTAGGAAGGATATGTATTCGGTAAAAGAATGACTTTATACCAATTGGTAATGTCCTCCGACGGATTGACCTTCTACATTAATATACATAGCGAGAATTAATTGAAATTATCTACTGTTGACAAATATTATTGTATAAAGTTTACTGCATTGACATTTACGACTAGTATTGTGGTGAGCTAATTTTATTGCATATATAATATGAAAATTTGTTCTATTGAAATTTTCAACAGTTCACAAATTTTATTAAATTTAAAACATAAATCAGCAAATTATTAAGCTTATGAATTGATAATCTATCGATATATTATAAAATAATATTTTATATGAAATTTGTTTAACAATTAATTTTATACTATTTTGGTAGTATGAACAATTAATTTTATAATATTTTAGTCGAGTAGTATAAATTCATTTATTGTAAACAATTAATTTTATATTATTTTAGTCGAGTAGTATAAATTAAGTTATTATAAATAATTAATTTTACACTATTTCAATGGTATCAATAATTTTATACTATTTTTGTCGAGTAGTGTAACTAATTAATTTTATATTATTTTAGTCGAGTAGAAAATAATTATAATTAAATTATAATATTAGTTTAATAAATAATTATAAATTGAAATATAATTTATATACTATTTATATGTTTATTAATTATGTTGTAATAATTTATTTAAATCCATGAATATTAAATAAATATTTATTAAATATAGTTTATTAATTGTTTTAATTATTTAAGGATACAATATCTATAAGTAAAAAAAAAAATTTTAATATTAATATGTTTATTAATTATTTAATTTATTAAGGGATGCAAAGCCTATAAATATTAAATTAATATAATTTGGATATTTATAGGTTTATTAATTATTTAACTTATTTAAGAATATAAAATCTATAAATATTTTAATTTATTTTAATACTTTATTGGTTTATTAATTATTTAATTTATTTATGAAAATAAAATCTATAAATATTATAACTTATTTTAATATTTTATAGTTCTATTAATATTATTTACAGGTTTATTAATCACTTTATAATAATTTATTTAAGGATATAAATATTAAAAATGTTTCAACATTAATAGGTTTATTAATTATTTAATTTATTTAGAGATAGAAAACCAATAAATATTAAATGAATATAGCTCATTAATATTTATAGGCATATTAATTATTTAATTTAATTAAGAATATAAAATCAATAAATTATAATTTACTTTAATATTTCATAGTTTTATTAATATTATTCATTTATTGGTATATTAATTATTTTTTGTAATAATTTATTTAGGGATATAAATAATATAAATTTTTTAATAATAATGGCTATAAAATTATTTATAGTAATTTGTTTAAAATTTATAAATATTAGTAAATATAACATATTTAATTATTATATGTTTAAATATATATAAATATATTTTATTTAAATATATATATATGATTTTTTTATTAATTGGGGTTGCCCTTTAACTTTATTTGAACTTAAATTATTATCATATATTCAATATCGAACAGGACCAAATAAGATTGGACTTTTAGGTTTTTTACAACGTTTTAGAGATGCTTTAATATTATTAACTAAAGAATGATTTATTTTTAATTATAGTTTAATATTTATTTTTATTCCAATAATTATATTTATTTTATCTTTTGTTTTATGATTAATTTTACTTGAATTAATTTAAATATATTTTTTGAATCTAAATATTCAATAATTTTTTTTTTTTTTTATTATAAGATTAATAATTTTTCCAGTTTTTATAATTGGTTGATTTTTATATAATAATTATGCAATATTAGGTTCTACTCGATCAATTGCTCAAATAATTTCACTTGAGATTATAATATTGTTTATAACTATAATTTTTTTTATTTTAAAAGAAAGATTTTCATTAATGAATATAAAATTAAATCAATTGAATATTATATTTTTTATTTCATTAAATCCTTTATGCTATATATTTTTTATTAGTTTATTAGTTGATCTGAATCGTACAATTTTTGATTTAATTAAAGGAGAATCAGAATTAGCTTCAGGTTTTAATAATGAATATCATAGAAGAATATTTACAATAATTTTTTTTCGGAATAGTTAAATATTATATTCATAAGATTATAATTGTTAATTACATTTTTAATTATAATTATTCATCATTATTATTTTTTATTACTTATATATTAAATTTTATTTTATTAATTTGAATTCGAGCATTACTATCACGTATTCGATTTGATCAGTTAATAAGTTTTTGTTGGACTGATATATTTATTATTATTTTAAATTGTTTAATATTAATACATTTAACAAAAAAAATTATAATTTCTTTTTTTAAGTTAATGAAAAATTTAATTTTTATAATATATTTTCAAAATATATACTTATTCAATTTTATTAACTTTAATAAATATAATAATCTCATAATTTATTTAATTAAAATGAAATAACCTAATATAAAAGGTATGATGAAGTAAAAAAAAATATTTAAATAAATATAAGGATATTCAATAATTTGTCCTTCGAATCATGTCAATATTAAAAAATTATTAATAAAATATCAGTAATAGTATTGTCTAATAGGACAATTTTTAAATTTTATAAATATTTATTATTTATTAAAGGTAATGTAAATAAGATTAAAATTGAAAATATTAATCTTATTACTCCTCCAAATTTATTAGAAATTGATCGTAAAATTGAATAAGCAAAAATAAAAAATATCATTCTGGTTTAATCTGAACTGGCGTAATTATTGATATAGCTATTCCAAAATCATCAGGATATCCAAAATAGTAAGGATATTGAATGTTAATGAATACAAACAAAGTTTGAATAATAAGGAATCCCATTAAATCGTTAATTATGAAATGAGGATAAAAAGGAATTATATAAATGTATCTGTTTCTACCTACAGGATTTGTTGATCCTGTAATATATAAAATAATTAAATGTGATATTACTATTATTATAATTATTAATGGTAAAATAAAGTGTACTGAAAAAAATCGATTTAATGTTGAATTAACTGAAAATCCTCCTGAAATTCATTCTACTAATTATTGACCAATATAAGGAATTGCTGATACAAAATCTGTATTTACTATAGCTCCTCAAAACAATATTTGTCCTCATGGTAAAACATATCCTCTAAATGCTGTTCTTATTGATAATGAAAAAATTGTAGTTCCAATATTTCAAACTATATTTAATTTAAATGAATAATAAAATATATTTCGTGCAATGTGTAAATATATTATTATAAAATAAAAAGATGCTCCATTTATATGAATTAATCGAATTTGTCATCCAGAATTAACATCTATTATAATATGAGAAATTTTTATAAATGCTGAATTAATATTTGGACAATAAATTATTGATAAATTAAATCCTGAAATAATTTGAATTAATAAAAATAAACCAAGAACTGATCAAAAATTTCATATATAATTAATGCTTATAGGTGTTGGTAAATAAATAAAACTAAAAATAAATTATAATGTCTTATTAAATTTTTAATTTTTTATATTTATTCATATTAATTTTTTTTTCTTAAACATTTTTTTACAATAGATGTTATTTTAACTGAAAAATATAAAGTAATAAAGAATATTATAATTATTAAAAAATTATTACTTAAATTTAAATTTAAATTATTAAGTAAGTAATTTTTAGATAAATATCAATTTATATATGTATATATATATATACATGTATAAAGTATTAATCAATTAATAAATAATCATAGAATATTAATTTTATTAAATTTAAGCTTTGGGAAATTTAATAAAGTAATAAAATACGAAAAAATATTTATAATACCTGAAATATTAATAATTATAGATGTCATTGGTTTACATATAAGATATATTATTATTAAGACAATAATTAAAAAATAATATTCTTATTGAATAAATTAAATAAAATAATAAATATTTTGTAGGAGAATAAATATTATTAATTTCTAACATTAAATTTATAATTAAAAAGGATATAATTAATGATGTCAAATTTACTATTATTATATTTATTATTATTATTACAAATTATATTTATATTGTATGTATACTAATATTAATACTTAATTTAATTTTCATAAAATAGTTTATTAAGAACAATAGTTTTGGATACTATAATAATTTTATTCAAAAATATTTTGAATTTTATTAATATAAAAATATAATTTTGCCATAAATAATTAATTATTTATATTAATTTACAAAATTAATGTTTTTATTATATTAATAATATAATTGTTGAAATTATAATTATTATTTTATTATTTAAATTTATTATATTCTTTCATTTTAATAATTATTTATTAATATTTTTAATTTTAATTGAATATATTTCATTCACTATTTTAATATATTTATTATATGATAATAATAGATGGATATATTTAATATATTTAATTTATTCAGTAGGAGAAGCAATTTTAGGATTATCTTTAATAGTAAGATGAAATTATATATATGGTCATCAAAAAATTAAATCAATTATACTAATTACTTAAAATTTTTAAATGAGTGAATTATTAATTGCATTATTAATATTTTTTTCTATCCAAAATTAAGTTAATTTTAGATTATAATTCTTTATTTTTAATTACTTTTTTTATAATAATAAAATTAAATTGATTAGATTTAAGATTTATTATCATATATTTAAGATTAAGATTTCATTCTTTTTATTTATGAATTTCAACTTTATGAATTCTTTCATTAATTTTTTAAAATTTAAATATATAATTTAAATATAATTTTTTCATTTCCTTTATTATTTATTATTTCATATTTATATATAAAAAATAATAGCTAAAATTTTGAATGAATACAATTAACTAATGATTATATTTCAATGTTTATATTTATTCATATATTACTGTCGTTTTTAGTTAAAATTCTTATATATATAATACATTCTTTATTATTAAAAGCTCATGTTGAAGTACCTATTTATGGTTCAATAACTATAGCATCAATTATATTAAAATTAGGTAGTTATGGATTATTACGATTATTATTTATTTTTAAATATTATTTTTTGGAAATAAATAATTATATTTTAATAATTAGAATTTCAGGTATATTAATTTTAAGAATTATATGTTTACGTCTATTAGATATAAGTTTTATTATTAACATTATTTTTATATTGTTTATTAAGATTTATTTATTCCATTTATTTTTTTCATTTATTAGTAATGGTAATTGTTATTTTAAATTTAATTTATTAAATGGTAAATTAATTAATTATTTTAACTTAATAATACATTGAATTCCTTTAAATTTTTTTGTATTTAATTTAATTTTAATTTAAATTTAAATAATGACAAAATATTAATTTTAAAAATTAATTTTATTAATGAAATATTAATTTTAAATTTTAAATTAATTTATATATTTATAGAATTTTTATTTTTAAGTTTTCTTATTTTTATTTTAAATTTTTATTATTTATCAATTAATAATATTATTATTATATAATGAGATATTTTTCGATTAAATTGTATAAACCTTAATTTTATAATTTATTTAGATTCAATAAGAATAATAGTAGTATAATATTTAGTATCATTAATTAGATCAATAATTTTATTATATAGAATTAGTTATATAAATTTAGAAAATTTTTTAATTAAACGATTTTTTTATTTAATAATATTATTTTTAATTTCTGTATATTTTTTAATTATTAGTTTTAATATATTAACTATTATAATTGGTTCAGATGGATTAGGATTAATTTCTTATTGTTAAATTAATTATTATCAAAAAAATAAACCCTTGAATTCAGGAAAATTAACAATTATTTTAAATCGTTTAGGTGATTGTCCTTTATTAATATTAATTTCTATAATAATAATATTTGGTAGATGAAATTTATTACTGTATAAATTTAATGATTTAATAATAATTTTATTTATAATAATAATTTATACTGAAAGAGCACAAATTCCATTTTGTACATGATTAGCAATAGCTATAACAGCTCCATCAACAGTTTCATTTTTAGTTCATTCTCCAACGTTAGTAACAGCAGGTGTGTATTTATTATTTCGATATTTAGAATTATTTGAAATGAATTATAAATATTTTATTATATTGATTTCTAGATCAACAATATTGTATTCAGGTATGTCTGCAAATTTTTAATTAGATATGAAAAAAATTGTTGCATATTCTACTTTAAGTCAATTAAGTTTCACAATAAGAATTTTATCTTAAAAATTAAAGCATTTAGCTTTTTCACATTTATTTATTCATGCAATATTTAAATCTTTAATATTTATATGTGTAGGAAGATATATACATTATTTAAATAATAGTCAAACTTATAAATTTGATAATGAAATATTTTATATTTATCCAATAAGAAGATTAATTTTTATATTTTCTTTATTTAGTTTAATAGGCTTTCCATTTCTAGCTGGACTATATTCTAAAGATTTAATAATTGAATGTTATTTTATTTCAAAAATAAATTGATTTAGAAATTTAAATTTAATTATTAGAACATTATCAAATAATCTATATTCTTTTCCAATTATAATAATTTCAATAAATATAAATTTAAATTTCAATTTAATTTATATTAACGAAGATAATTTAATAAATTTTTGTATATCAATTATAATAATTTTTAGAATTTTTCTAAGTAAAATTGTATTTAATTTAATGTTTATGTTAGAAACTATAATTTAAAATTTTTTTATAAAAATATTAATTTTTAAAATATTTATATTAAGATTTTTTAAAAATATTATTTCAAATTATTTGAAACCAAATTAGAGGTAATTTATTCTGAATAAATTTAGTGAATATGAATTCCAATTTTTTATGTAGTTTATATAAAATTTTAATACCTGAGGATGTTACAGTTCAAGAATGAATCACATCAGTTGATGTAACTAATGTACGTAAAGGTAATTATATAGGAATAACTATTCGATTATCTGTATCTAGTTATCCAAATTGATTTATTGATTCATACATTAATATTGATTTGAAATATTGATTTAATAAGTCATCAATAAAATGTAAAATCTTTAAAGATGGAAAACAAACAAAAAACAAAATCGTTATTGGAGTAATTGTTCAAATTACTTCAATTGAATGATTTTTTAAGAAATATAAATTAATAAACTTATATTTACTTAAAATATCAACAATTAAATATGAAGTAAAAACAATAATTATTAATATAAATATTATAATAAAATTATCTAAATAACTGAAATTATCAGAATAAAACGAATTTGAATGTTGAAAAAAAAGTATATTTCATGTTGCTATTTTTAATAATAAAATTAAATTTTATATTATTGAATTTCAAATTCATTGCAATTTTCTGCCATATGAACAATTTTTTAATGATTAAAATTTTACACGCATTAAATGAATGATTTAATGGAGCATAATTTATTAATCATTCTAAAGAAGATTGAAAAAATTTAAATAATAATAAACGTTTACAAATTAACTTTCTAAAGTTAAAAATAATAAAAAAATTATTCTATTTAATGAAATAATAGAACCAGTTGAAGATAATAAGTTTCAACAATAATAAGAATCAGGATAATGAGAATAACGTCAAGGTATTCCTACTAAAACTAAAAAATGTTGAGGAATATACGTTATATTTACTCCAATAAATATTATTAGAAATTGATAAACTAATCATTTTTTATTTAATATTAAATCAGTAATTAAAGGATATCCGTGATTAAATCTTGAAATAATAGAAAAAATTTCTCCTATTGATAAAACATAATGATAATGAGCAGCAACATAATATGTATCATGTAAAATAATATCACTAGATTAATTAGATAATATAATTCCTGTTAATCCTCCAATTGTATATAATAAAATAAAACCTAATGATCATACAATAGAATTATTTATTTTAAATTTTGGACCATTATTGGTTGCTAATCATTTAAAACTTTAATACCACTAGGAACAGCAATAATCATATTTGCCGAAGTAAAATAAGCACGAGTATCTACATCTAATCCAATAGTAAATATATGATGAGTTCAAACAATAAATCCTAAAAGTCCAATACCTAATATTGCATAAATTTTTCCTAAATTACTAAATACCTCTTTTTTACCACTTTCATGTATAATAATTTGAGAAATTAATCCAAAGCCAGGTAAAACTAAAATATAAACTTCTGGATTACCAAAAAATCAAAATAAATGTTGATATAATACAGGATCTCATCCTTCTATTGGATCAAAGAAAAATGTATTAAAATTAAGATCAAATAATAATATTGTAACGGCTCCTGCTACTAGAGGTAAAGATAATGATAATAAAATTATTGTAATAAAAAGAGATCAAGGAAATAAAGATATTTTATCTAAACCTTATCTAAAATTTTTTATTAATATAATTGTAGTCATAAATTCTGAAGCTCCTAAAAGTGATTAAATACCAGATATATGTAAATAAAAAATTGTAAAATCTACAGAAGGAGATGAATGAAAAATATAATTTGATAAAGGTGGACATACAGTTCAACCAGCTCTAGATATAAAATTTAAAATTCTTCTAGCATTACTACCTCCTTCATTAGTATTATTATCAAAATCTAATATTATTTATTCGAGGAAATGATATATCAGGTGATCTTAATATTAAAGGAATTAATCAATTACCAAATCCTCCAATTAATAGAGGTACAATTATAAAAAAAGTTCTAGAAATAATTGATATATAAAAAATCAATAAACTCGATAATTTATTACTAGAATTTAAATTAATTATGCTAATTCTATTAAATGTTACAATCTAAAAAATAAATCACTTTAAAATAATATTTCATAATAATAAAAAAAATATATATGAAATAGTTATTAAATATACAAAATTTATATATTTATATCTTCAAATTAATTTATATAATTTATTTAAAATTATATCATACTATAATTTTCAAAAATTAAATTATACGATAATTTCCAAAAATTATGTTAATATTTTTGTAACTAATAATAGTAAATAAATTTTCATAAATATCTTACCATAATATTCCTTTTATCAGGAATATTATTATTATATATATATATTTTTTTTAATGTAAAAGCATATAAAATTTCGAATCTTAAAGAATTAATTAAATTGATAAATATATATATATATATATATATATATATATATATATATATATATATATATATATAATATATTATTATAAATAATTAATAAACCTTTAAAATGTTAAAATAAATTATAACTATCAATATTTACAAATTTGCAATTTTAAATAAATTATTTCAAAATAATTAATAAACCTATAAATATTAAAAGCAATATTCATTTAATATTTCTAAGTTATATATCCTTAAATAAATTAAATTAATAAACCTATGAAATATCAAAATAAATAATATTTAATATTTATTGGTTTTGTATTCTAAAATATATGAAATAATTAATATGCTAATAAATATTAGTAATATCCTTAAATAAATGAAATTAATTAACCTATAAAATATTAAAATAAATAATTTTTAATATTTATAGGTTATGTATCCATAAATAAACTAAATAATTAACAAACATATAAATATTAATAAACTACATTTATTTAATATATATAGGTTTTATATCCTCAAATAAATTCAATTAATAAACCCAGAAAATATTAAAATAAATAGTTTTTAATATTTCATAGGTTTTGTATCCTTAAACATATTAAATTTTTAATAAACCCATAAATATTAATGAACTATGTCCATTTAATATTTATAGGCTTTATATCCTCATTAAATTAATAAACCTACGAAATATTCAAATAAATTATAATACTTATAGATTTTGAATTTATAAATAAATTAAATAATTAATAAACTTATTAAGATTAAACAATTTTTAATATTTATAGGTTGTATATACTTAAGCAAATTAAATAATTAATAAACTTCATTAAATAAATATTTATTTAATGTTCATAGATTTTTAATAAATTATTACAAGATAATTAATAAACCGATACATAATAAATAAATCACATTTTGAAATATAATTATTTAATAAACTAATATTATAATTTAATTATAATTATATTCTACTCAACTAAAATGACATAAAATTAATTATTTATACTACTAAAATAGTATAAAATTAATTATATATAATAAATTAGATTATACTACTCGTCCAAAATAGTATAAAATTATTTATTTATATAAAGTTAATTTATAATACTCGACTAATATAATATAAATTTAATTATGTATAATAAATTAATTTATACTACTCGACTAAAATAGTATAAAATTAATTATTTATACTACTAGAATAGTGTAAAATAAGTTATTAAATATATATTTCATATAAAATATTATTATATAATATATCGGTAGATTATGATTCTATATGCTCAGTTATCAGCTTATTTATATTTTCAATTTAATAAAATTTGTCAACAGCGGAAAATTTCAATGGAACAAATTTTCATATTAAATGTGCAATAAAATTAGCTCACCACAATACTAGTCGAAAATATCAATAGAGCAAACATTACACAAAATAATTTTTCAGCAGTAGAAAATTTCTATAGAACAAACTTTCATATTATATATACATTAAAATTAACTCACCACAATACTGGTCGAAAATATCAATGGAACAAATTTTACACAATAAAATTTGTCAACAGTAGAAAATTTCAATACAACAAATTTTCATACTATATATGCAATAAAATAATCTCACCACAATACTAGTCGAACCAGGTAGTCCGCGTCTGAACCCGCTGAACAGTATTGGCATTAGACACGCAATTTCATGGTATGAATATTAATTAACAGAATCAAACCGTTGTTGAACGTTCCCTATTTCTATATAGTCAAACTTTTTACCGAAGGCCTTACATTCGGAGAAGCTAACCCGCTGCATCTAGATTACGTCTTCGTGTTTACAGGAGCATATTAGTATACACTTTAGACACGGGCACATTAATTTCATGTATGAATTCTTAGATTGAGTGTTAAACATATCGAGAAAGTTACCACCTTCCCAGAGTGCCGAACGGCCATGTCAATATATTTACGAATCCTGCGATTCCGAAAGTCAAACGAAGTATTCCGGGTGCAAATCCGCTGAACAGTTTTGGCAATAGACAGCGTAATTCACGGTTTGAATATTAACGTAGAGAACTAGATAATTTGGAAACGTAACAAATTCGTACAAAGTGGAAACTTTTCCGAAGACCTTACCCACCGCAAATCTAACCCGCCAAATCTAGAGTGTCGCATAGTGTTCTTAGATGAAATTAGTCTTAATTTCGCAGACTGGAACCTTAACGTCATGTATGTATTAGAAGGTTGACGGTCAGTCCACTGCAGAACGCTGCCACCGTCTGTGTGAGAAGATCCGCTACCTAAATACATTCGCCTATCCAGCGTGTCCGGCAGACAAACAACGCATTCCTGGAGTAAATCCGCTGCACTGTATTAACAATAGACACCTTCAGTCCCGGTTTGAATATCAATGTAGTGAGTCAGACCGTTGGAGAACATTACCAAATGGTACAAAGTCAAAATTTTTACAGGATACTCCACCGTCCAAGACCCTAACCCGCTGTGGCGAGTGTCATTCTTAGTTCTCACGGAAACAAGTAAGTAGACAATATAGCAGAAGCACGCCGTATTTTTAAATATAAATTAGATGATCGATTGTCAAACCGCTCCAAAACGTTACCACCGTCTTTGTGAAATAGCACATATACCGCAATAGATTCACCTATTCTGTGGTTCCGTGATTCACACTAGGAATATCAGGAGTACATCCGCGGAAGGGTATTGGCGATGGACTCGTTATATCACGGTTTGAATATTAAAATAGAGCGTCACACAATTTATGAACGTTACAAATTGCTGTAAAGTCAAACGTCTTACTGACGTCCTGGCCATCCGCGGACATCGCCCGATTCATCGAGAGTATAACATCGTGTTCATACGACAAATTGGCATAAACTTTAGTGACGTGCTCATTAACTTCATTTAGGAATTGGAAGATCGAGGGTTGAACCGTTCGGGATCGTTACCTCATTCTATGGGAGACGAACAGCTAAGTCAATAGCTACACCTATCCTGAGATTCCCAGAGCCAGATGTGCTATTCGTGGTGCAAATCCTCTGAATGGTACCGGCAATAGACGCTTTAATTTACGGCATGAGTATTAACGTTGGGAGTCAAATCGTTGGAGAACATTACCAATTGTTATAAACACATTCCTTTTAATAAAAACGTCTCCTTCCGAGGACACAATCCGCTGCACGATGTGTCCTGCCTAGTGTTCACGGAAGCAAATTAGAAGACATTTAGCAGGCGGACACCTTATTTTCATATATAAATAGCAAGATTAAGTGTCAAAACGTTGGAGGTCGTATGCACCATTTTTGAAGGGAACACAGCTAAGTCAATAGATTCCCTATGGAGTGATTCTGAGAGTCAAGAGAGGTGTTCCTGGAGTACGTACGCCTAACAGTATTTTTGCCATAGATACCCAATTTCACGTTATAAAGGTTGAAGTACAGAGTCAAACTGTCGAAGGTCGTCACTTATTGGTATAGAGTCAAACATTTATGGGAGGCCTTACCTTCCAAGAACATATCCCGCTGTATCGAAAATATAGCTTAGAGTTCAGAGGTATAAATTAGGATACACTTTTGTGTCGGGCACCTTAATTTAATGCACGAATTAGAACATCGAATGCCAAATTGTTCGAGAACGATGCCACCTCCTTTCAGAGTCGAACGGCTTAGCCAATAGCTTGGTCTGTCCTATGAGTCCGAGAGCCGAACCAGGTATTGCGGGATTAAATGCACTCTACAGTACTGGCAATAGGTACCATAATTCGCGGTTTAAATTTAAAATAGAGAGTCATGCTGTTGGAGGACATAACAAATTGGTACAAAGGCATACTATTTATCGAATACGTTACCTTCCTAGAACCTAACCCGCAGCAGCGCGTATCATGCTTAGTGCTCAGGCATTTTGGCAGACGGACAACTGTTTTTCATGTACGAATGGCGAAGTCAGGTGCCGATCCTTTGAAGTACGATCCCACCTCCTTTGAGAGCCCAACTGCTAAGACAATAGGTGCACTTTTCGTGTGATTCCGAGGGACAGATCAGGCATTCCAGGATTCGATGCGCTGTACACTATTTTTAAAGAAAACCTTTAACCGCGGGTTGAATATTAATGTAGAGCACCAATCCGTTTGATAATGTCTCCAATTGGTGTAAAGTCAGACGTTTTACGGAAGGCCATACCCTCCGAAAGCCCAGCGCCCAGTACCGAGAGTATCATATGGTATTCAGTGGTAGAAATTAGTATACATTTTATCAGGCGCACAAGTAGTTTTCATGTAAGAGAAACAAAATCGAGGGTCAAGCAGATCGAGAAAGTTACTACCTTCTTTGAGAATCGAACGGCTAAGTCAATAGCTTCATACGTCCTGTGACTTCAAATGTGAAACCAGATATTCCGAGAGTAAATGGGCTGTACAATATTGGTAAAAAATACCCTAATTCGAGGAATGAATACTAAAATAGAGCGTCATAACCGTGACAGAAGATAACAATTACTATAAAGTCATACGTTTTACCGAATGCCATACCGACTGAGATGCTGACCTGTCGTATCGAGAGTATAGCTCGGAGTTTCGGGAAACACATTAGTATACAATTTACTCATGTCGCCTTATATTCACGTATGAATTTGAAGATCGATGGTGAAACTGTTCGAGACCGTGTCGCCCGTCTACGTGATTGGAACTGCTAAGTCAGTAGCCTCAGGCGCCCTGTGTTTCCGATGGGCATATCAGGTATTCCTGGAGTAAATCCGCTGATCATTACTGGCAATTGACACTTTAATTCGCTACTTGAAAACCAAAGTAGAGTGTCAAGCGGTT